>NC_091385.1:7214382-7257775 GCF_038502225.1 Cherax quadricarinatus
TTATATTCCAACCCCTTGTTGGAGTCTTGTGTATATTCCAACCCCTTGTTGGAGTCTTGTGTATCCAACCCTTTGTGGGAGTCTTGTGTATATTCCAACCCCTTGTGGGGGTCTTGTGTATATTCCAACCCCTTGTTGGAGTCTTGTGTATATTCCAACCCCTTGTGGGAGTCTTGTGTATATTCCAACCCCTTGTGGGAGTCTTGTGTATATTCCAACCCCTTGTGGGGGTCTTGTGTATATTCCCACCCCTTGTGGGAGTCTTGTGTATATTCTAACCCCTTGTGGGCGTCTTGTGTATATTCCAACCCCTTGTGGGAGTCTTGTGTATATTCCAACCCCTTGTGGGGGTCTTGTGTATATTCCAACCCCTTGTGGGAGTCTTGTGTATATTCCAACCCCTTGTGAGAGTCTTGTGTATATTCCAACCCCTTGTGGGGGTCTTGTGTATATTCCAACCCCTTGTGGGAGTCTTGTGTATATTCTAACCCCTTGTGGGCGTCTTGTGTATATTCCAACCCCTTGTTGGAGTCTTGTGTATATTCCAACCCCTTGTGGGGGTCTTGTGTATATTCCAACCCCTTGTGGGAGTCTTGTGTATATTCCAACCCCTTGTGGGAGTCTTGTGTATATTCCAACCCCTTGTGGGAGTCTTGTGTATATTCCAACCCCTTGTTGGAGTCTTGTGTAGATTCCAACCCCTTGTTGGAGTCTTGTGTATATTCCAACCCCTTGTTGGAGTCTTGTGTATATTCCAACCCCTCGTTGGAGTCTTGTGTATATTCCAACCCCTCGTTGGAGTCTTGTGTATATTCCAACCCCTTGTTGGAGTCTTGTGTATATTCCAACCCCTTGTGGGAGTCTTGTGTATATTCTAACCCCTTGTGGGCGTCTTGTGTATATTCCAACCCCTTGTTGGAGTCTTGTGTATATTCCAACCCCTTGTGGGTGTCTTGTGTATATTCCAACCCCTTGTGGGAGTCTTGTGTATATTCCAACCCCTTGTGGGAGTCTTGTGTATATTCCAACCCCTTGTGGGAGTCTTGTGTACATTCCAACCCCTTGTGAGGGTCTTGTGTATATTCCAACCCCTTGTTGGAGTCTTGTGTATATTCCAACCCCTTGTGGGAGTCTTGTGTATATTCCAACCCTTTGTGGGAGTCTTGTGTATATTCCAACCCCTTTTGGGGGTCTTGTGTATATTCCAACCCCTTGTTGGAGTCTTGTGTATATTCCAACCCCTTGTGGGAGTCTTGTGTATATTCCAACCCCTTGTGGGAGTCTTGTGTATATTCCAACCCCTTGTGGGGGTCTTGTGTATATTCCCACCCCTTGTTGGAGTCTTGTGTATATTCCAACCCCTTGTGAGGGTCTTGTGTGTATTCCAACCCCTTGTGGGAGTCTTGTGTATATTCCAACCCCTTGTGGGGGTCTTATATATATTCCAACCCCTTGTGGGAGTCTTGTGTATATTCTAACCCCTTGTGGGAGTCTTGTGTATATTCTAACCCCTTGTGGGCGTCTTGTGTATATTCCAACCCGTTGTGGGAGTCTTGTGTATATTCCAACCCCTTGTGGGGGTCTTGTGTATATTCCAACCCCTTGTGGGAGTCTTGTGTATATTCTAACCCCTTGTGGGAGTCTTGTGTATATTCTAACCCCTTGTGGGCGTCTTGTGTATATTCCAACCCCTTGTGGGAGTCTTGTGTATATTCCAACCCCTTGTGGGAGTCTTGTGTATATTCCAACCCCTTGTGGGGGTCTTGTGTATATTCCAACCCCTTGTGGGAGTCTTGTGTATATTCCAACCCCTTGTGGGGGTCTTGTGTATATTCCAACCTCTTGTGGGAGTCTTGTGTATATTCCAACCCCTTGTGGGGGTCTTGTGTATATTCCAACCCCTTGTGGGGGTCTTGTGTATATTCCAACCCCTTGTGGGGGTCTTGTGTATATTCTAACCCCTTGTGGGGGTCTTGTGTATATTCCAGCCCCCTGTGAGGGTCTTGTGTATATTCCAACCCCTTGTCGGGGTCTTGTGTATATTCCAACCCCTTGTGGGAGTCTTGTGTATATTCCAACCCCTTGTGGGAGTTTTGTGTATATTCCAACCCCTTGTGGGTGTCTTGTGTATATTCCAACCCCTTGTGGGAGTTTTGTGTATATTTCAACCCTTTGTGGGTGTCTTATGTATATTCCAACCCCTTGTGGGAGTCTTGTGTATATTCCAACCCCTTGTGGGAGTCTTGTGTATATTCAAACCCCTTGTGGGTGTCTTGTGTAAATTCCAACCCCTTGTGGGGGTCTTGTGTATATTCCAAACCCTTGTGGGAGTCTTGTGTATATTCCAACCCCTTGTGGTCTTGTGTATATTCCAACCCCTTGTGGGAGTCTTCTTGTGTATATTCCAACCCCTTGTGGGAGTTTTGTGTATATTCAAACCCCTTGTGGGAGTCTTGTGTATATTCCAACCCCTTGTGGGAGTCTTGTGTATATTCCAACCCCTTGTGGGAGTCTTGTGTATATTCCAACCCCTTGTGGGAGTCTTGTGTATATTCCAACCCCTTGTAGGAGTCTTGTGTATATTCCAACCCCTTGTGGGAGTCTTGTGTATATTCCAACCCCTTGTGGGGTTCGATCCACCTCACCCCTAAAACCTCAATTCCTCCTCTTCCAAGATCTAATACCACCCAGGATCCCGGTCGAAGTTGCTATATCTGCACTGACTCTCTCTTTGTGTATCAAGGTGTTTAGTCTTCCCTCTCCCTCAGCCAGTTAACCTTTCTCAGTTACTCATCTCTCCCCTATAACAGAGTGAGGAAATAGCCCGGATCCTGTGTTCGTCAACCTCTCAGATTTGCTAGTGAGACGGGTGAGAACTTGCTTTAAACGCGGCTAAAAACGCTCCGTGAACGACACCATAACTCTTGCCATGCACAATACCGTGGCTGCAACACTGTACAGTACCGGGGCTATAACAGTGTACAATAACGTGGGTGCAACACTGTACAGTACCGGGGATATAACAGTGCACAATAACGTGGCTGCAACAGTACACAGTACTATGGCTGCATCAATACACAATACCATGGCTGCAACAATAACACCATGGCTGCAACAATAACAACACCATGGCTGCAACAATAACAACACCATGGCTGCAACAATAACAACACCATGGCTGCAACAATAACAACACAATGGCTGCAACAATAACAACACCATGGCTGCAACAATAACAACACCATGGCTGCAACAATAACACCATGGCTGCAACAATAACAACAAAATGGCTGCAACAATAACACCATGGCTGCAACAATAACAACACCATGGCTGCAACAATAACAACACCATGGCTGCAACAATAACAACACCATGGCTGCAACAATAACAACACCATGGCTGCAACAATAACAACACCATGGCTGCAACAATAACACCATGGCTGCAACAATAACATGGCTGCAACAATAACACAATGGCTGCAACAATAACAACACCATGGCTGCAACAATAACAACACCATGGCTACAACAATAACACCATGGCTGCAACAATAACAACAAAATGGCTGCAACAATAACACCATGGCTGCAACAATAACAACACCATGGCTGCAACAATAACAACACCATGGCTACAACAATAACACCATGGCTGCAACAATAACAACAAAATGGCTGCAACAATAACACCATGGCTGCAACAAAAACACCATGGCTGCAACAATAACACCATGGCTGCAACAATAACACCATGGCTGCAACAATAACACTATGGCTGCAACAAGAACACCATGGCTGCAACAATAACACCATGGCTGCAACAAAAACACAACACCATGGCTGCAACAATAACACCATGGCTGCAACAATAACACCATGGCTGCAACAAGAACACCATGGCTGCAACAAAAACACAACACCATGGCTGCAACAATAACACCATGGCTGCAACAATAACACCATGGCTGCAACAATAACACCATGGCTGCAACAATAACACCATGGCTGCAACAAGAACACCATGGCTGCAACAAAAACACAACACCATGGCTGCAACAATAACACCATGGCTGCAACAATAACACCATGGCTGCAACAATAACACCATGGCTTCAACAATAACACCATGGCTGCAACAATAACACCATGGCTGCAACAATAACAACACTATGGCTGCAACAAGAACACCATGGCTGCAACAATAACACCATGGCTGCAACAATAACACCATGGCTGCAACCAAAACACAACACCATGGCTGCAACAAGAACACCATGGCTGCAACAATAACACCATGGCTGCAACAATAACACCATGGCTGCAACAATAACACCATGGCTGCAACAATAACACCATTGGCTGCGGCAATAACACCGCTAGCGCAACAATAACGCCAAACGCACAGCTTAATAACGCACCATAGCGCGCGAAGCAATGCACCATGGCTGCAATGATAACACTGTAGCAAAACAAGGGTACCAGAAACGCAACAATAACACCATGACGCGCAGCAAAAAACGCAACACCAAGCGAAACAGCAATGTACCGCTTGAAACGCGAAGCAATAACAACACTGTAAACGCGGCAAGAGAACATGAAACACCAACCAGAACGCACCATGAAACGCAACAATAACAGCACTATGAAACGCAACAATAACACCATGGCTGCAACAAAAACACAACACCATGGCTGCAACAATAACACCATGGCTGCAACAATAACAACACTATGGCTGCAACAAGAACACCATGGATGCAACAATAACACCATGGCTGCAACAATAACAACACCATGGCTGCAACAATAACACCATGGCTGCAGCAATAACACCATGGCTGCAGCAATAACACCATGGCTGCAACAATAACACCATGGCTGCAACAATAACAATACCATGGCTGCAACAATAACACCATGGCTGCAACAATAACACCATGGTTGCAACAATAACACCATGGCTGCAACAATAACACCATGGCTACAACAACACCATGGCTGCAACAATAACACCATGGCTGCAACAATAACACCATGGCTGCAACAATAACACCATGGCTGCAACAATAACAATACCATGGCTGCAACAATAACACCATGGCTGCAACAATAACACCATGGTTGCAACAATAACACCATGGCTGCAACAATAACACCATGGCTACAACAACACCATGGCTACAACAACACCATGGCTGCAACAATAACAATACCATGGCTGCAACAATAACACCATGGCTGCAACAATAACAACACCATGGCTGCAACAATAAGACCATGGCTGCAACAATA
Source organism: Cherax quadricarinatus (assembly GCF_038502225.1). Taxonomy (NCBI): domain Eukaryota; kingdom Metazoa; phylum Arthropoda; class Malacostraca; order Decapoda; family Parastacidae; genus Cherax; species Cherax quadricarinatus. Next base: position 7,219,680 of record NC_091385.1, read on the forward strand.
ACAACACCATGGCTACAACAATAACACCATGGCTGCAACAATAACAACACCATGGCTGCAACAATAACAACACCATGGCTGCAACAATAACACCATGGCTGCAACAATAACACCATGGCTGCAACAATAACACCATGGCTACAACAACACCATGGCTACAACAACACCATGGCTGCAACAATAACAATACCTCTGCTGCAACAATAACACCGTAGCTGCAACAATAACAACACCATGGCTGCAACAATAACACCATGGCTGCAACAATAACAACACCATGGCTGCAACAACAACAACACCATGGCTGCAACAATAACAACACCATGGCTGCAACAATAACAACACCATGGCTGCAACAATAACAACACCATGGCTGCAACAATAACACCATGGCTGCAACAATAACAACACCATGGCTGCAACAATAACAACACCATGGCTGCAACAATAACAACACCATGGCTGCAACAATAACACCATGGCTGCAACAATAACAACACCATGGCTGCAACAATAACACCATGGCTGCAACAATAACACCATGGCTGCAACAATAACACCATGGCTGCAACAATAACACCATGGCTGCAGCAATAACAACAACATGGCTGATAAATTAGACACATGTGCAACTCTTGGGTATCTTTATTGAGGAAACGTTTCGCCACACAGTGGCTTCATCAGTCCATACAAAGGAGAATCTTGAAGAACAGGAGGAGAATGAGGTAATCAGTCCCTCAACCTTGAGTCGATGTGGTCAGTCCATCAACATGTCGGTTCTCTGAACCATTCATCTACAAACCTGTCAGACACTGCAACTTCTTGGGATCTTAATACTTAGGAATTCTTCGCTTGCCTAATTCTTGGGCACGACCTACTTCCACATTGAACAAATATTACACCACCTATGACTGCTGCACCTCTCCTGCCAACGGTTTATAAGCTGCTTCTCAGCACGTATGCCGTATTCTATTCAAGATTGATGGACTGACCACATCGACTCAAGGTTGAGGGACTGATTACCTCATTCTCCTCCTGTTCTTCAAGATTCTCCTTTGTATGGACTGATGAAGCCACTGTGTGGCGAAACGTTTCCTAAATGAAGATACCCAAGAGTTGCATATGTGTCTAATTTATCAACATGTCGGTTCTCTGAACCATTCATCGACAAATACCATGGCTGCAACAATAACACTATGGCTGCAACAATAACAACACCATGGCTGCAACAACAACACCATGCCTGCAACAATAACACCATGGCTGCAACAATAACACCATGGCTGCAACAACAACACCATGCCTGCAACAATAACACCATGGCTGCAACAATAACAACACCATGGCTGCAACAATAACAACACCATGGCTGCAACAATAACACCATGGCTGCAACAATAACAACACCATGCCTGCAACAACAACACCATGCCTGCAACAATAACACCATGGCTGCAACAATAACAACACCATGGCTGCAACAATAACACCATGGCTGCAACAATAACACCATGGCTGCAACAATAACAACACCATGGATGCAACAATAACAACACCATGGCTGCAACAATAACACCATGGCTGCAACAATAACACCATGGCTGCAACAATAACAACACCATGGCTGCAACAATAACACCATGGCTGCAACAATAACACCATGGCTGCAACAATAACACCATGCCTGCAACAATAACACCATGGCTGCAACAATAACAACACCATGCCTGCAACAATAACACCATGGCTGCAACAATAACACCATGGCTGCAACAATAACACCATGGCTGCAACAACAACACCATGGCTGCAACAATAACACCATGGCTGCAACAATAACACCATGGCTGCAACAATAACACCATGGCTGCAACAATAACACCATGGCTGCAACAATAACAACACCATGGCTGCAACAATAACACTGTGGCTGCAACAATAACACCATGGCTGCAACAACAACACCATGCCTGCAACAATAACAACACCATGGATGCAACAATAACACTATGGCTGCAACAATAACACCATGGCTGCAACAATAACACCATGGCTGCAACAATAACACCATGGCTGCAACAATAACACCATGGCTGCAACAATAACACCATGGCTGCAACAATAACAACACCATGGCTGCAACAATAACACCATGGCTGCAACAATAACACCATGGCTGCAACAATAACACCATGGCTGCAACAATAACACCATGGCTGCAACAATAACACCATGGCTGCAACAATAACACCATGGCTGCAACAATAACACCACGGCTGCAACAATAACAACACCATGCCTGCAACAATAACAACACTATGGCTGCAACAATAACAACACTATGGATGCAACAATAACACTATGGCTGCAACAATAACACCATGGCTGCAACAATAACACCATGGCTGCAACAGTAACACCATGGCTGCAACAATAACACCATGGCTGCAACAATAACAACACCATGGCTGCAACAATAACAACACCATGGCTGCAACAATAACACCATGGCTGCAACAATAACAACACCATGGCTGCAACAATAACAACACCATGGCTGCAACAATAACACCATGGCTGCAACAATAACAACTTGGCTGCAACAATAACACCATGGCTGCAACAATAACAACTTGGCTGCAACAATAACAACTTGGCTGCAACAATAACACCATGGCTGCAACAATAACACCATGGCTGCAACAATAACAACTTGGCTGCAACAATAACACCATGGCTGCAACAATAACACCATGGCTGCAACAATAACACCATGGCTGCAACAATAACACCATGGCTGCAACAATAACATGGCTGCAACAATAACACCATGGCTGCAACAATAACACCATGGCTGCAACAATAACACTATGGCTGCAACAATAACACAACACCATGGATGCAACAATAACACCATGGCTGCAACAATAACAACACCATGGCTGCAACAATAACACCATGGCTGCAACAATAACACCATGGCTGCAACAATAACACCATGGCTGCAACAATAACACCATGGCTGCAACAATAACACCATGGCTGCAACAATAACACCATGGCTGCAGCAATAACACCATGGCTGCAACAATAACACCATGGCTGCAACAATAACACCATGGCTGCAACAATAACACCATGGCTGCAACAATAACACCATGGCTGCAACAATAACAACATGGCTGCAACAATAACACTATGGCTGCAACAATAACACCATGGCTGCAACAATAACACTATGGCTGCAACAATAACACCATGGCTGCAACAATAACACCATGGCTGCAACAATAACACCATGGCTGCAACAATAACAACATGGCTGCAACAATAACACCATGGCTGCAACAATAACACCATGGCTGCAACAATAACACCATGGCTGCAACAATAACACCATGGCTGCAACAATAACACCATGGCTGCAACAATAACACCATGGCTGCAACAATAACACCATGGCTGCAACAATAACACCATGGCTGCAACAATAACAACATGGCTGCAACAATAACAACATGGCTGCAACAATAACACCATGGCTGCAACAATAACAACATGGCTGCAACAATAACACCATGGCTGCAACAATAACACCATGGCTACAACAATAACACCATGGCTGCAACAATAACACCATGGCTGCAACAATAACAACACCATGGCTGCAACAATAACAACACCATGGCTGCAACAATAACAACATGGCTGCAACAATAACACCATGGCTGCAACAATAACACCATGGCTGCAACAATAACACCATGGCTGCAACAATAACACCATGGCTGCAACAATAACACCATGGCTGCAACAATAACAACATGGCTGCAACAATAACACCATGGCTGCAACAATAACATGGCTGCAACAATAACAACATGGCTTCAACAATAACACCATGGCTGCAACAACAACATGGCTGCAACAATAACAACATGGCTGCAACAATAACACCATGGCTGCAACAATAACACCATGGCTGCAACAATAACACCATGGCTGCAACAATAACACCATGGCTGCAACAATAACAACATGGCTGCAACAATAACACCATGGCTGCAACAATAACAACATGGCTGCAACAATAACACCATGGCTGCAACAATAACACCATGGCTGCAACAATAACACCATGGCTGCAACAATAACAACATGGCTGCAACAATAACACCATGGCTGCAACAATAACATGGCTGCAACAATAACACCATGGCTGCAACAATAACATGGCTGCAACAATAACACCATGGCTGCAACAATAACATGGCTGCAACAATAACACCATGGCAGCAACAATAACAACATGGCTGCAACAATAACACAACACCATGATCACTTCTAAATGATGAAGGTCCCAAGACCGAAGAATTTTTAACAAGTTCGTCCAATTATTTACTCCCGAGTCTTTCAAAACCCAAAATCATTACTGTCAATGGCTGTTGTAATCTAACCTTCACTAAATAAATGGAAAAACCCATCATAAAAGAGGTTCAAAGGGGAACCACCATTATAAATTTTCTGGCAAGAGTTGTGAATGACCCGAAAAAGGCTGAAAAATTACCAAGAAAAAAGTATATAGCGAAAAAAAATTATACGCGTAAATTATAGAGGAACGGGAATAGTTATTATATTGCAGATTATATATAAATAACTTTGGTTAAATACATGATACTGGAGAGAGGACGACAGGACATGATAGGGAAAATATAATGAAGATAGCTCCTACGATACGCTGAGAAGTGTATTACTGTGTGTATGTACAGAGTATTTTAATGTATGAATATTTGGTGGAAAGGTGAGGTACAGCCTTAATTACCTTCGTGTAGTAGATAGGCTTTAAACCCTCATTAGCCAACCAAATCAGTAGTTAAGAATGACAGGTATTGCCCATAAGTATACCAGACACTTGTTGCTCTGTATCGTCACTATAAACTTTGTTTCTTAACGAAACTTCTAGAATGTAGTCTAATATTTCCCCGTGCCTCTCGACTTTGCAGATTTAGCTGGTCGAAACTAAATCAGTTTCAGTTCGGATTTAGTACTCATGCCGGAGGCCTTGATGCTGAGGGGCTCTTGATTTATGGTAAACCAGATTGGCTTTCACTGGGTTGTTGACAATCGTGCTGGGTTATAAGCAACCCAGTGTCCAACCCCTTCATGTGACCAACCCCTTCATGTGTCCAACCCTTCCATGTCTTATCCTCCCATGTTCTTTCCTTCCTTGTCTTAACGATTTTCACAAGGGCGGCCAAGTTTTCCAATAAGTTTGGTGGGTGGCGAGCAATATATGTGGTAATTTGAAGCTCAGGACACCACCTCCTGACGCAGTGCCATCTGCGCCTTCCACTGGGACCTCCTGCACCAGCTGCCACTCTCAGAGGACTTCGAAGCAGCACCTGGAGAAGGTGAGGATTCGTAACACCTGTTACCTCTGTCTACTACGAGTAGAAGTAGGCTCTCCTTCGGTTGTGGCAACGAAAAGAGGACTTCGAAGCTATCTGGGGAAGCTGAGAATCCATTATCCCTATCAACTTTCTGTAGAAGTTGGCCATTCTTCAGCTGTGGCCGCAAAAGAGAACTTCAAAGCTATCTGAGGAAGGAGAGAATCCAGAACAACACTTACAGAAGCAATTTCTCCTCCGGTAGTGGCAGCAACAGCTGGGAGACGAATACAGGAAGATTTGATGGGCCTATATAAGTCTTAAAGAAGTAGCTTCTCAGTAGGTCTTCCATCAGTAGATCCTCCATCAGTAGATCCTCCATAAATAGATCCTCCATCAGTAGATCCTCCATTAGCTGAAGGACGTAGAGGACATCTAGTAACCATCTGGGGGAGGTGATTCTTAGACACACACACTTGTAATATCTACTACTTATAGCAGCCGATTCAGACGCTTCAAGGTGCCTTGAAGACCTGACCAAGGACCTGAGACCTTGTCGAGGTCCTGAGACTAGTGGAGGTAATTGGGTGAGTATGTCTGGCAGGGGATAACAAGCAGTCATTACCCTGCTATCCTAACGAGGCTCAGGGGAGGAGGAGAGACATGGAAAGGGAGAGCCAGGATGAGGGAGAAAGGGGAGGTAACAAGGAAAATGAAAGGGCAGGGCTAATATTTTTATATATCATGAATGAACAGACCAACAGTGTGCTCCTACCCTATGTTCTATGATAATTAAACAGTGGGAACAAAAGCTAGTTGTTTCCCCTGTCAGCCTGAGCTGGGAGACTCAGTAGGGCGATGAGGATATCGTCAAGTATTCCACTACGATACAGCAGTTATAGCAGCTTCAAAGGTTTGTTTACAAGAGAACTGGAATTAATGTATCTTGGGAATTACCGTCTCTCAGGATGGCTGTCCCATACATAGGAGTTGAAGCATTTGAAAGAAGATATCTCCATCAATGAGCGATAAGAATGAGAGGATAAGGGAAGGAGGAATGAAAGAATAGAAAAAGGATTGAAGAGATAGGGGCAAGAACAGTACAAGGGAACACACACACAATTCAGATCAAAAAATTCTATGGATAAAACTAAAATCCAAATCAGAATACCGTGTCTGCAACAATTCTCAAATAAACACCGTGTGGAGACGACTCTTCAGACGATGTTTCGGTCCCTCCAGAAACATTATCAGGTCAGGACTGTAATAAAACTAAAACATCTGAAATCGTGAACGTGTAGTAATTAAACTATATAATGATATTAACGAGGAATTACGTTAATGAGATCGTTGTTAATGAGTGGCTGTTAAAAGGGATTTGAATGTAGTTAGGTAAGCATATTTCTTCTTCAGTCGAGTACAGAGGCAGCAGAAGCAGTAGAGGTGTAAAACGATGTCGTCAGTCCATCACCCTTGAAGGAGTGGTTTTTGAGGTGGTCAGTCCCTCAGCCTGGAGAGGCACAGATGATCTTGATGACAGGAGAGGTGCAGATGATCTTGATGACAGGAGAGGTGCAGATGATCTTGATGACAGGAGAGGCACAGATGATCTTGATGACAGGAGAGGTGCAGATGATCTTGATGACAGGAGAGGTGCAGATGGTCTTGATGACAGGAGAGGTGCAGATGATCTTGATGACGGGTGAGGCACAGATGATATTGATGGCAAGTGAGGCACAGATGATCTTGATGGCAAGTGAGGCACAGATGATCTTGATGACAAGTGAGGCACAGATGATCTTGATGACAAGTGAGGCACAGATGATCTTGATGGCAAGTGAGGCACAGATGATCTTGATGGCAAGTGAGGCACAGATGATCTTGATGGCAAGTGAGGCACAGATGATCTTGATGGCAAGTGAGGCACAGATGATCTTGATGGCAAGTGAGGCACAGATCTTGATGACAAGTGAGGCACAGATCTTGATGACAAGTGAGGCACAGATCTTGATGACAGGAGAGGCACAGATCTTGATGACAAGTGAGGCACAGATCTTGATGACAAGTGAGGCACAGATCTTGATGACAAGTGAGGCACAGATCTTGATGACAGGAGAGGCACAGATCTTGATGACAAGTGAGGCACAGATCTTGATGGCAAGTGAGGCACAGATCTTGATGACAAGTGAGGCACAGATCTTGATGACAGGAGAGGCACAGATCTTGATGACAAGTGAGGCACAGATCTTGATGACAAGTGAGGCACAGATCTTGATGACAGGAGAGGCACAGATCTTGATGACAAGTGAGGCACAGATCTTGATGACAGGAGAGGCACAGATCTTGATGACAAGTGAGGCACAGATCTTGATGACAAGTGAGGCACAGATCTTGATGACAAGTGAGGCACAGATCTTGATGACAGAAGAGGCACAGATCTTGATGACAAGCGAGGCACAGATCTTGATGACAGGAGAGGCACAGATCTTGATGGCAAGTGAGGCACAGATCTTGATGACAGGAGAGGCACAGATCTTGATGACAAGTGAGGCACAGATCTTGATGACAGGAGAGGCACAGATCTTGATGACAAGTGAGGCACAGATCTTGATGACAAGTGAGGCACAGATGATCTTGATGACAAGTGAGGCACAGATCTTGATGACAGGAGAGGCACAGATCTTGATGACAAGTGAGGCACAGATCTTGATGACAGGAGAGGCACAGATCTTGATGACAAGTGAGGCACAGATCTTGATGACAAGTGAGGCACAGATGATCTTGATGACAAGTGAGGCACAGATCTTGATGACAGGAGAGGCACAGATCTTGATGACAAATGAGGCACAGATCTTGATGACAGGAGAGGCACAGATCTTGATGACAAGTGAGGCACAGATCTTGATGACAGGAGAGGCACAGATCTTGATGACAAGTGAGGCACAGATCTTGATAACAAGTGAGGCACAGATCTTGATAACAAGTGAGGCACAGATCTTGATAAGCGAGGCACAGATGATCTTGATGACAGGAGAGGCGGAGCCCACTAGTAGAAGTAAGTGGTCTGACTAATGTTAGTGGGAAAAAGGCTACCATGGTTGTATTCTCACCAGTGTTGTGGTCCTTGGCTACCATGATTGTGGTCTGACCAGTGGTGTGGTCCCGGACCATCAGGACCTATTAAGCAAAACGAGTTAAGGACTCAATTTCTGACTAATTCAGAGAAGGACAAGTCGATTTATATGTAAATAAACAGAACACACAAATCAGTGCCCTTTGTGTGTGTGTGTGTGTATTCGCCTAATTGTGGTTGTTGGGGTCTAGCCACAGCTCCTGGCCCCCCTCTTCAATGGTCACTACTAGGTCCTCTCTCTTGCTCCATGAGCTTACTGTGTGTCTATCTGTGTGCCTGTCTACCTGTGTGTCTGTGTGCCTGTCTACCAGTATGTGTGTGTATCTGTGTGCCTGTCTACCTGTGTGTCTGTGTGCCTGTCTACCAGTATGTGTGTGTATCTGTGTGCCTGTCTACCTGTGTGTCTGTGTGCCTGTCTACCTGTACTCACCTATTTGTACTCACCTATTTGTGGTTGCAGGGGTCGAGTCCTAGCTCCTGGCCCCGCCTCTTCACCGGTTGCTACTAGGCCCTCTCTCTCCCCGCTCCATGAGCTTTATCAAACCTCGTCTTAAAACTGTGTATGGTTCCTGCCTCCACTACGTCATTTTCTAGGCTATTCCACTGCCTTACAACTCTATGACTGAAGAAATACTTCCTAATATCTCTCTGACTCATTTGTGTCTTCAACTTCCAATTGTGGCCTCTTATTTCTGTGTCCCCTCCCTGGAACATCCTGTCTTTGTCCACCTTGTCTATTCCACGCAGTATTTTATATGTCGTTATCATGTCTCCCCTGACCCTCCTGTCCTCCAGTGTGGTCAGGCCGATTTCCCTTAATCTTTCTTCATAGGACATTCCCCTTAGCTCTGGAACTAACCTTGTCGCAAACCTTTGTACTTTCTCTAGTTTCTTGACGTGCTTTATCAAGTGTGTATGTGTGTGTATCTTTGTGCCTATCTACCTGTGTGTGTGTGTGTATCTGTGTATCTGTCTACCTGTGTGTGTGTCTGTGTGCCTGTCTACCTGTGTGTCTATCTGTGTGCCTGTCTACCTGTGTGTCTGTGTGCCTGTCTACCAGTATGTGTGTGTATCTGTGTGCCTGTCTACCTGTGTGTGTATCTGTGTGCCTGTCTACCTGTGTGTGTATCTGTGTGCCTGTCTACCTGTGTGTATCTGTGTGCCTGTCTACCTGTGTGTATCTGTGTGCCTGTCTACTTGTGTGTCTGTGTGCCTGTCTACCTTATCCGGCTTGATCTCAAGCCGACTTGAGATCAAGCCGGATTTCAAGAGGTTTTGAGAGGCAAGCCGGTTTGATACAGGAGATCAAGCCGGGTTTCAAGACGTTTTGAGAGGCAAGCTGGTTTAATACTTGAGATCAAGCCGGGTTTCAAGGCGTTTTGAGAGGCAAGCCGGTTTAATACAGGAGATCAAGCCGGGTTTCAAGACGTTTTGAGAGGCAAGCCGGTTTGATATAGGTGATCAAACCGGCTTTCCCCTTATTCTTCAGTATGGAATGAGTAGAAACCCTTACGGACCACTGAGGAACAGGCTGTGTGGATTGCTAGTGTGCTAGTAGACTATTAGCGGCTCTTTACGACCTGACCCGCCTGTATTAACCTCACTACCCTGCGGGTAATTAGTGTGTTTAGGTCGGTAAATTGATTATAATTTGCCAGGGGAGGGAACAAAAACGGCAAATATCTGAAATTTGGGTGTTTAGTGAGGCGAGTTAGAGAGTCGACGGTAATAGACGTCTGATTGTAGGATTGTGGGTGACAACACTAGTGAGTTGAGGTTTGTTATGTGTGAGTGATTGTGTGATGGAATGTTGGTAGTGATTGTTGAGTATGTGGGAAGGAGAGTTGAAGGAGCAGGAAGGAGGGAAGGAGAGTTGAAGGAGCAGGAAAGAGGGAAGGAGAGTTGAAGGAGCAGGAAGGAGGGAAGGAGAATTGAAGGAGCAGGAAGGAGGGAAAGAGAGTTGAAGGAGCAGGAAGGAGGGAAGGAGAGTTTAAGGAACAGGAAGGAGGGAAGGAGAATTGAAGGAGCAGGAAGGAGGGAAGGAGAGTTGAAGGAGCAGGAAAGAGGGAAGGAGAGTTGAAGGAGCAGGAAGGAGGGAAGGAGAGTTGAAGGAGCAGGAAAGAGGGAAGGAGAGTTGAAGGAGCAGGAAGGAGGGAAGGAGAATTGAAGGAGCAGGAAGGAGGGAAAGAGAGTTGAAGGAGCAGGAAGGAGGGAAGGAGAGTTTAAGGAACAGGAAGGAGGGAAGGAGAGTTGAAGGAACAGGAAGGAGGGAAGGAGAGTTGAAGGAGCAGGAAGGAGGGAAGGAGAGTTGAAGGAGCAGGAAGGAGGGAAGGAGAGTTGAAGGAGCAGGAAGGAGGGAAGGAGAATTGAAGGAGCAGGAAGGAGGGAAGGAGAGTTGAAGGAGCAGGAAGGAGGGAAGGAGAGTTTAAGGAACAGGAAGGAGGGAAGGAGAGTTGAAGGAACAGGAAGGAGAGTTGAAGGAGCAGGAAGGAGGGAAGGACAGTTGAAGGAGCAGGAAGTAGAGCTGAAGGATCAGGAAGGAGGGAAGGACAATTGAAGGAGCAGGAAGGAGGGAATGACATTTGAAGGAGCAGGAAGGAGAGTTGAAGGAGCAGGAAGGAGGGAAGGACAATTGAAGGAGCAGGAAGGAGAGTTGAAGGAGCAGGAAGGAGGGAAGGACAATTGAAGGAGCAGGAAGGAGGGAAGGACAATTGAAGGAGCAGGAAGGAGAGCTGAAGGATCAGGAAGGAGGGAAGGAGAGTTGAAGGAGCAGGAAGGAGGGAAGGACAATTGAAGGAGCAGGAAGGAGGGAATGACAATTGAAGGAGCAGGAAGGAGGGAAGGACAATTGAAGGAGCAGGAAGGAGGGAAGGACAATTGAAGGAGCAGGAAGGAGGGAAGGACAGTTGAAGGAGCAGGAAGGAAGGAAGATAAGGTTGGGACAGGATAAGGAGGTATCCAAGACATGTATACCTGGAGTATACCTGGAGACGGTTTTGGGTGTCAACGCCCCCACGGCCCGGTCTGTGACCAGGCTTCATGGTGGATCAGGGCCTGATGAACCAGGCTGTTACTGTTGGCCGCACGCCGTAAGCAAACACTAAGACATGTTTGTTACAGAACGTTTTGGTCCCATTACCGAAACGTTTTCTAATGTGTCCTAAACTATTTTCTTTTTAAACCAGTTTGTCGGTATATATTAGCAAGACTCACGAAATCATAATGACACGATTGCAAACAAACCATACCACGGGTGGGGATAGAACCCGCGGTCAGAAAGTCTCAAAACTCCAGACCGTCGCGTTAGCCACTAGACCAGCTAGCCACAATAAGAAATATACCTAGTTGGACGAATCTTATTGTGGCTAGCTGGTCCAGTGGCTAACGCGACGATCTGGAGTTTTGAGACTCTCTGACCTCGAGTTCTATCCCCACCCGTGGTATGGTTTATATTAGCAAGGTTTATACCATATCTAAGCGTATATACTGAGCTCCAGCTAGAGCCCTTTCCCTGTAGGAATCTATCTCGACTTCCTACTCATTCCTTCAACATTGCAAGCTCCTGAAGATGGCTTGGTTACAACACGAAAGGCCTAGAACTATTCTGCTCCCCCTATGATAGTTTTGTATACCGAGGGGGGTGTATACACACAGGTGGTGTATTTCCGCATATATACACTTGATGCATATATCTTAGTTTATATACAACAGGTATATATAGATCTAAATGAATATATTTTAGGGGTAACTCAGTTGTCCACCACAAACTCGTCTCAAATTATTTACTGGCGAGGTTTTAAACTTCAGTTTACGAGTTTTATCTGCCTAAACCTTTTTTTTTATATCAGTTTACGTTACACGAACAAGTTTACAGTAACACGTCAGGCAACGGGGCGTCTCAGTATACCTAAATAACGTTAATCTCAGCACGTATATTAACCCTGGTGTAAGGAAGTGTCGTACTTGAGCTTAAAACTGTGGTTTATCCTCCCTGTTTTTCCTCTGGTAGTGGTTTACTGTTGACAGCTGCTGTCAGCAGCTGTCAACAGTTCCTCCTGGACAACAAGCAATAAGTTAGGTGAAATTGTCTTAAATTTGACAGGTATTAGAGATTGTCTCTTGTTTTGACAGATATGAAGCATTCGCTTGTTTGAACAGGAAGAGAGAGAGAGAGAGACAGACAGACAGACAGAGACAGACAGAGACAGACAGAGACTGAGTACTATCTTATTCTCTCCTGTCAAGCCTTCCGAGTTGACAGGGTCAACATTTGTCGGGTTTTCTTGTGATTTCTTGACGTGGGGGTCAGTTGTTGCCTGCAATCTAACCAGAGTGCAAAACGTTTAACACGCTTCCGTTTCCAGCTGGAATGACAGGAGGGTATCCCCTCCCTGTATGGTTGCTGTCTACCATCCCTCCCTGTATGGTTGCTGTCTACCATCCCTCCCTGTATGGTTGCTGTCTACCATCCCTCCCTGTATGGTTGCTGTCTACCATCCATCCCTGTATGGTTGCTGTCTACCATCCCTCCCTGTATGGTTGCTGTCTACCATCCCTCCCTGTATGGTTGCTGTCTACCATCCCTCCATGTATGGTTGCTGTCTACCATCCCTCCCTGTATGGTTGCTGTCTACCATCCCTCCCTGTATGGTTGCTGTCTACCTTCCCTCCCTGTATGGTTGCTGTCTACCATCCCTCCCTGTATGGTTGCTGTCTACCATCCCTCCCTGTATGGTTGCTGTCTACCATCCTTCCCTGTATGGTTGCTGCCTTCCATCCCTCCCTGTATGGTTGCTGTCTACCATCCCTCCCTGTATGGTTGCTGTCTACCATCCCTCCCTGTATGGATGCTGTCTACCTTCCCTCCCTGTATGGTTGCTGTCTACCATCCCTCCCTGTATGGTTGCTGTCTACCATCCCTCCCTGTATGGATGCTGTCTACCTTCCCTCCCTGTATGGTTGCTGTCTTCCATCCCTCCCTGTATGGTTGCTGTCTACCATCCCTCCCTGTACGGTTGCTGTCTACCATCCCTCCCTGTATGGATGCTGTCTACCTTCCCTCCCTGTATGGTTGCTGTCTTCCATCCCTCGCTGTATGGTTGCTGTCTACCATCCCTCCCTGTATGGTTGCTGTCTACCATCCTTCCTTGTATGGTTGCTGTCTACCATCCTTCCCTGTATGGTTGCTGTCTTCCATCCCTCCCTGTATGGTTGCTGTCTACCATCCCTCCCTGTATGGTTGCTGTCTACCATCCTTCCCTGTATGGTTGCTGTCTTCCATCCTTCCCTGTATGGTTGCTGTCTTCCATCCTTCCCTGTATGGTTGCTGTCTACCATCCCTCCCTGTATGGTTGCTGTCTACCATCCTTCCCTGTATGGTTGCTGTCTACCATCCTTCCCTGTATGGTTGCTGTCTACCATATCTCCCTGCATGGTTGCTGCGCATCATACCTCCCTGCATGGTTGCTGCCCATCATACCTCCCTGCATGGTTGCTGCCCACCATACCTCCCTGCATGGATGCTGCCCATCATACCTCCCTGCATGGTTGCTGCCCATCATACCTCCCTGCATGGTTGCTGCCCACCATACCTCCCTGCATGGTTGCTGCCCATCATACCTCCCTGCATGGTTGCTGCCCATCATACCTCCCTGCATGGTTGCTGCCCATCATACCTCCCTGCATAGTTGCTGCCCATCATACCTCCCTGCATGGTTGCTGCCCATCATACCTCCCTGCATGGTTGCTGCCCATCATACCTCCCTGCATGGTTGCTGCCCATCATACCTCCCTGCATGGTTGCTGCCCATCATACCTCCCTGCATGGATGCTGCCCATCATACCTCCCTGCATGGTTGCTGCCCAACATACCTCCCTGCATGGATGCTGCCCATCATACCTCCCTGCATGGATGCTGCCCATCATACCTCCCTGCATGGATGCTGCCCATCATACCTCCCTGCATGGTTGCTGCCCACCATACCTCCCTGCATGGTTGCTGCCCACCATACCTCCCTGCATGGTTGCTGCCCATCATACCTCCCTGCATGGATGCTGCCCATCATACCTCCCTGCATGGTTGCTGCCCATCATACCTCCCTGCATGGATGCTGCCTACCATACTATCTTCATCTCCCTCATAGCAACCCACGCTTACTTTCGCTAGCTCTAACTAGACACTATAGCCGGATATATTGTACCATGCAGCGGTCCTGGAACTAATCCGGGTACAATGCAGCCCCTGAAATTCAGGGTTGGAGTGTGTCTAGACTGGTTAATAGGGCTTGAAGCCTATCTGCCACACGAGGGTCATTACAGGTCATTGTCACCTGTAAACCACTAGTCAAGAATTCTTCCATCACTTAATGTCTCTCACTGGCACTGATGCACCCAAGACCTCTTATCTCGGCTCATTTACAAGCTAACAGCTGTTATCTTAGCTCATTTACAGGCTAAGAGCTGTTATCTTAGATCATTTACAAGCTAAGAGCTGTTATCTTAGCTCATTTACAAGCTAAGCGCTGTTATCTTAGCTCATTTACAAGCTAAGAGCTGTTATCTTAGATCATTTACAGGCTAAGAGCTGTTATCTTAGATCATTTACAAGCTAAGAGCTGTTATCTTAGCTCATTTACAGGCTAAGAGCTGTTATCTTAGATCATTTACAAGCTAAGAGCTGTTATCTTAGCTCATTTACAGGCTAAGAGCTGTTATCTTAGATCATTTACAAGCTAACAGCTGTTATCTTAGCTCATTTACAGGCTAAGAGCTGTTATCTTAGATCATTTACAAGCTAAGAGCTGTTATCTTAGCTCATTTACAAGCTAAGAGCTGTTATCTTAGATCATTTACAAGCTAAGAGCTGTTATCTTAGCTCATTTACAAGCTAAGAGCTGTTATCTTAGCTCATTTACAGGCTAAAATTTGTTATCTTAGATCATTTAGAAGCTAAGATTTATCTTAGATCATTTAGAAGCTAAGATTTATCTTAGATCATTTAGAAGCTAAGATTTATCTTAGATCATTTAGAAGCTAAGATTTATCTTAGATCATTTAGAAGCTAAGATTTATCTTAGATCATTTACAAGCTAAGAGCTGTTATCTTAGCTCATTTACAAGCTAAGAGCTGTTATCTTAGCTCATTTACAGGCTAAGAGCTGTTATCTTAGATCATTTACAAGCTAAGAGCTGTTATCTTAGATCATTTACAAGCTAAGAGCTGTTATCTTAGATCATTTACAGGCTAAGAGCTGTTATCTTAGATCATTTACAAGCTAAGAGCTGTTATCTTAGATCATTTACAGGCTAAGAGCTGTTATCTTAGATCATTTACAAGCTAAGAGCTGTTATCTTAGCTCATTTACAGGCTAAGAGCTGTTATCTTAGATCATTTACAAGCTAAGAGCTGTTATCTTAGATCATTTACAAGCTAAGAGCTCTTATCTTAGATCATTTACAGGCTAAGAGCTGTTATCTTAGATCATTTACAAGCTAAGAGCTGTTATCTTAGATAATTTACAGGCTAAGAGCTGTTATCTTAGATCATTTACAGGCTAAGAGCTGTTATCTTAGATCATTTACAGGCTAAGAGCTGTTATCTTAGATCATTTACAAGCTAAGAGCTGTTATCTTAGATCATTTACAAGCTAAGAGCTGTTATCTTAGATCATTTACAGGCTAAGAGCTGTTATCTTAGATCATTTACAAGCTAAGAGCTGTTATCTTAGATCATTTACAGGCTAAGAGCTGTTATCTTAGATCATTTACAGGCTAAGAGCTGTTATCTTAGATCATTTACAGGCTAAGAGCTGTTATCTTAGATCATTTACAAGCTAAGAGCTGTTATCTTAGATCATTTACAGGCTAAGAGCTGTTATCTTAGATCATTTACAGGCTAAGAGCTGTTATCTTAGATCATTTACAGGCTAAGAGCTGTTATCTTAGATCATTTACAGGCTAAGAGCTGTTATCTTAGATCATTTACAGGCTAAGAGCTGTTATCTTAGATCATTTACAAGCTAAGAGCTGTTATCTTAGATCATTTACAAGCTAAGAGCTGTTATCTTAGATCATTTACAGGCTAAGAGCTGTTATCTTAGATCATTTACAGGCTAAGAGCTGTTATCTTAGCTCATTTACAAGCTATTAATTCCAACAGTGGCAATGTACATTTTTCCAGCCATGTTATTTTTGACGATTGTTCCAGCTATGGTATTGTTACTTGTGAATTGTTCCACCTATGGTATTGTTACTTGTGAATTGTTCCAGCTACGGTATTGTTACTTGTGAATTGTTCCAGCTATGGTATTGTTACTTGTGAATTGTTCCAGCTACGGTATTGTTACTTGTGAATTGTTCCAGCTATGGTATTGTTACTTGTGAATTGTTCCAGCTACGGTATTGTTACTTGTGAATTGTTCCAGCTATGGTATTGTTACTTGTGAATTGTTCCACCTATGGTATTGTTACTTGTGAATTGTTCCAGCTATGGTATTGTTACTTGTGAATTGTTCCAGCTATGGTATTGTTACTTGTGAATTGTTCCAGCTACGGTATTGTTACTTGTGAATTGTTCCAGCTATGGTATTGTTACTTGTGAATTGTTCCAGCTACGGTATTGTTACTTGTGAATTGTTCCAGCTATGGTATTGTTACTTGTGAATTGTTCCAGCTACGGTATTGTTACTTGTGAATTGTTCCAGCTATGGTATTGTTACTTGTGAATTGTTCCACCTATGGTATTGTTACTTGTGAATTGTTCCAGCTATGGTATTGTTACTTGTGAATTGTTCCAGCCACGGTATTGTTACTTGTGAATTGTTACAGCCACGGTATTGTTGTGAATTGTTCCAGCTATGGTATTGTTACTTGTGAATTGTTCCAGCTATGGTATTGTTACTTGTGAATTGTTCCAGCTACGGTATTGTTACTTGTGAATTGTTCCAGCTATGGTATTGTTACTTGTGAATTGTTCCAGCTATGGTATTGTTACTTGTGAATTGTTCCAGCCACGGTATTGTTACTTGTGAATTGTTCCAGCCACGGTATTGTTACTTGTGAATTGTTCCAGCCACGGTATTGTTACTTGTGAATTGTTCCAGCCACGGTATTGTTACTTGTGAATTGTTCCAGCTACGGTATTGTTACTTGTGAATTGTTCCAGATACGGTATTGTTACTTGTGAATTGTTCCAGATACGGTATTGTTACTTGTGAATTGTTCCAGCTATGGTATTGTTACTTGTGAATTGTTCCAGCTATGGTATTGTTACTTGTGAATTGTTCCAGCCACGGTATTGTTACTTGTGAATTGTTCCAGATACGGTATTGTTACTTGTGAATTGTTCCAGCTATGGTATTGTTACTTGTGAATTGTTCCAGCCACGGTATTGTTACTTGTGAATTGTTACAGCCACGGTATTGTTACTTGTGAATTGTTCCAGCCACGGTATTGCTAATTGTGAATTGTTCCAGCCACGGTATTGTTGTGAATTGTTCCAGCCACGGTATTGTTACTTGTGAATTGTTCCAGCTACGGTATTGTTACTTGTGAATTGTTCCAGCTATGGTATTGTTACTTGTGAATTGTTCCAGCTATGGTATTGTTACTTGTGAATTGTTCCAGCTATGGTATTGTTAATTGTGAATTGTTCCAGCTATGGTATTGTTACTTGTGAATTGTTCCAGCTATGGTATTGTTAATTGTGAATTGTTCCAGCTATGGTATTGTTAATTGTGAATTGTTCCAGCTATGGTATTGTTACTTGTGAATTGTTCCAGCTATGGTATTGTTAATTGTGAATTGTTCCAGCTATGGTATTGTTAATTGTGAATTGTTCCAGCCATGGTACTGCGGCTGCTGTTGTTGCTACTGCTGCTACTACCTCTACTGTTACCACTACTGTTGTTGCTGCTGCTACTGTTGCTACCACCACCACTACTACTGTTGTTTCTATTACTACTACTGTTGCTCCTGTTATTTTTCTGTTTTCAACACACTAAGTAACCGTAACTCTTCTAACAGTCAGCAAGTGAACCTTCTCGGTATAACAAGGAATCTGAAGCCTTCTGGAACCCCTCCAGTGCCAGTGTCTGCTGGGGGCTGCTGCCTCTGCTGGAATTAAGCAGACTATCTTGCAGGAGGGCAGACACAGGTGGCAGACACGACAGAGGGAATGGAATTCCTTACAGGTTATCAAGGAGGAAGATTAGAATCTATTAGAGTTCGACTTAGAGACCACTGGATTCTAGTTGATTTGAAAGCGTAAGTAAGCGGTAAACCCGCATGGAGACGTAAATGAAGGAAGAAATTAGGAAGGGGTGCACATTTCGACTTCCAGAGATCGTTTTCTGTAGACTACGAGGTCCTTTTCAGCGGATAGATAAAACCTCTAAAGTTCTTGTCAGCCGAAACGGGACCTTTGATGTCCTTGTCAGTAGATTAAGGACTTCTGACGTCCTTTTCAGCAGAAAGGGAACCTTTGATGTCCTTATCAGCAGATTAAGGGCTTAAGACGTCCTTTTTAGCAGAAACGGGACCTTTGATGTTCTTATCAGTAGATTAAGGACTTCTGAGGTCCTTACTCGGCCTTTAGCTGGCGCAGGACAGGAGACAACTCCAAAAACAAGTCACAGGTAAATCTCCATCCTGTAAAAATGTGGAGTTTGGTGGTGGTGGTGAAGACGATGTTTGTGTCCAGGTGTGTTGACGACGTCACCTGATGGATTGTTGGGGACTTGTTGGGGGTGAGAGAGAGAGAGAAAGATTGAGAGAGAGAAAGATCGAGAGAAAGATTGAGAGAAAGAAAGATTGAGAGAAAGAAAGATTGAGAGAAAGAAAGATTGAGAGAAAGAAAGATTGAGAGAAAGAAAGATTGAGAGAAAGAAAGATTGAGAGAAAGAAAGATTGAGAGAAAGAAAGATTGAGAGAGAGAAAGATTGAGAGAAAGGAAGATTGAGAGAAAGAAAGATTGAGAGAAAGAAAGATTGAGAGAAAGAAAGATTGAGAGAAAGAAAGATTGAGAGAGAGAAAGATTGAGAGAAAGAAAGATTGAGAGAAAGATGGAGAGAAAGATTGAGAGAAAGAAAGATTGAGAGAAAGATGGAGAGAAAGATTGAGAGAAAGAAAGATTGAGAGAAAGATTGAGAGAGAGAAAGATTGAGAGAAAGAAAGATTGAGAGAAAGAAAGATTGAGAGAAAGAAAGATTGAGAGAAAGATTGAGAGAAAGATTGAGAGAAAGATTGAGAGAGAGATTGAGAGAAAGATTGAGAGAAAGATTGAGAGAAAGATTGAGAGAAAGATTGAGAGAAAGATTGAGAGAGAGATTGAGAGAAAGATTGAGAGAAAGATTGAGAGAAAGATTGAGAGAGAGATTGAGAGAAAGATTGAGAGAAAGATTGAGAGAAAGATTGAGAGAAAGATTGAGAGAAAGATTGAGAGAAAGATTGAGAGAGAGAAAGATTGAGAGAAAGATTGAGAGAAAGATTGAAAGAAAGATTGAGAGAAAGATTGAAAGAAAGATTGAGAGAAAGATTGAGAGAAAGATTGAGAGAAAGATTGAGAGAAAGATTGAGAGAAAGATTGAGAGAAAGATTGAGAGAAAGATTGAGAGAAAGATTGAGAGAAAGATTGAGAGAGAGAAAGATTGAGAGAAAGAAAGATTGAGAGAAAGATTGAGAGAAAGATTGAGAGAAAGATTGAGAGAAAGATTGAGAGAGAGAAAGATTGAGAGAAAGAAAGATTGAGAGAAAGATTGAGAGAAAGATTGAGAGAGAGAAAGATTGAGAGAAAGATTGAAAGAAAGATTGAGAGAAAGATTGAGAGAAAGATTGAAAGAAAGATTGAGAGAAAGATTGAGAGAAAGATTGACAGAAAGATTGAGAGAGAGAAAGATTGACAGAAAGATTGAGAGAGAGATTGAGAGAAAGAAAGATTGAGAGAAAGATTGAGAGAAAGATTGAGAGAAAGATTGAGAGAAAGATTGAGAGAGAGAAAGATTGAGAGAAAGAAAGATTGAGAGAAAGATTGAGAGAAAGATTGAGAGAAAGATTGAGAGAGAGAAAGATTGAGAGAAAGAAAGATTGAGAGAAAGATTGAGAGAAAGATTGAGAGAGAGAAAGATTGAGAGAAAGATTGAAAGAAAGATTGAGAGAAAGATTGAGAGAAAGATTGAAAGAAAGATTGAGAGAAAGATTGAGAGAAAGATTGACAGAAAGATTGAGAGAGAGATTGAGAGAAAGAAAGATTGAGAGAAAGATTGAAAGAAAGATTGAGAGAAAGATTGACAGAAAGATTGAGAGAGAGATTGAGAGAAAGAAAGATTGAGAGAAAGATTGAAAGAAAGATTGAGAGAAAGATTGAGAGAAAGATTGAGAGAAAGATTGAGAGAAAGAAAGATTGAGAGAAAGATTGAGAGAAAGATTGAGAGAAAGAAAGATTGAGAGAAAGATTGAGAGAAAGATTGAGAGAAAGATTGACAGAAAGATTGAGAGAAAGAAAGATTGAGAGAAAGATTGAGAGAAAGATTGAGAGAGAGAAAGATTGAAAGAAACATTGAAAGAAAGATTGAGAGAAAGATTGACAGAAAGATTGAGAGAAAGAAAGATTGAGAGAAAGAAAGATTGAGAGAAAGATTGAGAGAAAGATTGAGAGAGAGAAAGATTGAAAGAAACATTGAAAGAAAGATTGAGAGAAAGATTGACAGAAAGATTGAGAGAGAGAAAGATTGAGAGAAAGAAAGATTGAGAGAAAGATTGAGAGAAAGATTGAGAGAAAGATTGAGAGAGAGAAAGATTGAGAGAAAGATTGAAAGAAAGATTGAGAGAAAGATTGACAGAAAGATTGAGAGAAAGATTGAGAGAAAGAAAGATTGAAAGAAACATTGAAAGAAAGATTGAGAGAAAGATTGACAGAAAGATTGAGAGAAAGATTGAGAGAAAGAAAGATTGAGAGAAAGATTGAGAGAAAGATTGAGAGAAAGATTGAGAGAAAGAAAGATTGAGAGAAAGATTGAAAGAAAGATTGAGAGAAAGATTGAGAGAAAGAAAGATTGAGAGAAAGATTGAAAGAAAGATTGAGAGAAAGATTGAGAGAAAGAAAGATTGAGAGAAAGATTGAGAGAAAGAAAGATTGAGAGAAAGATTGAGAGAAAGATTGAGAGAAAGATTGAAAGAAAGATTGAGAGAAAGATTGAGAGAAAGAAAGATTGAGAGAAAGATTGAGAGAAAGATTGAGAGAAAGATTGAGAGAAAGAAAGATTGAGAGAAAGATTGAAAGAAAGATTGAGAGAAAGATTGAGAGAAAGAAAGATTGAGAGAAAGATTGAGAGAAAGATTGAGAGAAAGATTGAAAGAAAGATTGAGAGAAAGATTGAGAGAAAGAAAGATTGAGAGAAAGATTGAAAGAAAGATTGAGAGAAAGATTGATAGAAAGAAAGATTGAGAGAAAGATTGAAAGAAAGATTGAGAGAAAGATTGAGAGAAAGATTGAAAGAAAGATTGAGAGAAAGATTGAGAGAAAGATTGAAAGAAAGATTGAGAGAAAGATTGAGAGAAAGAAAGATTGAGAGAGAGATTGAAAGAAAGATTGAGAGAAAGATTGAGAGAAAGATTGAAAGAAAGATTGAGAGAAAGATTGAGAGAAAGATTGAAAGAAAGATTGAGAGAAAGATTGAGAGAAAGAAAGATTGAGAGAGAGATTGAGAGAAAGATTGAGAGAAAGAAAGTTTGAGAGAAAGAAAGATTGAGAGAAAGATTGAGAGAAAGAAAGATTGAGAGAGAGAAAGATTGAGAGAAAGATTGAGAGAGAGAAAGATTGAGAGAGAGAAAGATTGAGAGAGAGAAAGATTGAGAGAGAGAAAGATTGAGAGAGAGAAAGATTGAGAGAGAGAAAGATTGAGAGAGAGAAAGATTGAGAGAAAGATTGAGAGAGAGAAAGATTGAGAGAAAGATTGAGAGAGAGAAAGATTGAGAGAAAGAAAGATTGAGAGAGAGAAAGATTGAGAGAAAGATTGAGAGAAAGAAAGATTGAGAGAAAGAGAGATTGAGAGAGAGAAAGATAGAGAGAAAATGTGAGGAAATTGTTGGTATAGAAGGGGCTAGAGGGCTGGAGTTGAGGGAGGATAGAGAGAGGAGAGGGGCTGGACCGTCAGGGACTGCCAACAGTCCCCTGGGAAATATTCACAATCCTAACAGCAGCTTTAATTAACCTAACAGAACACCAACTATCCCTGGCTGGATAAATGGCTTAACAGAACACCAACTATCCCTGGCTGGATAAATGGCTTAACAGAACACCAACTATCCCTGGCTGGATAAATGGCTTAACAGAACACCAACTATCCCTGGCTGGATAAATGGCTTAACAGAACACCAACTATCCCTGGCTGGATAAATGGCTTAACAGAACAACTATCCCTGGCTGGATAAATGGCTTAACAGAATACCAACTATCCCTGGCTGGATAAATGGCTTAACAGAATACCAACTATCCCTGGCTGGATAAATGGCTTAACAGAATGCCAACTATCCCTGGCTGGATAAATGGCCTAACAGGACACCAACTATCACTGGCTGAATAAATGGCTTAACAGAATACCAACTATCCCTGGCTGAATAAATGGCTTAACAGAACTCTCCCTGGCTGAATAAATGGTCTAACAGAACTATCACTGGCTGGATAAATGGCCTAACAGAACGCTATCCCTGGCTAGATAAATGGCCCAACAGAACAATTATCCCTGGCTGGATAAATGTCCTAACAGAACAGCTATATCTGGCTGGATAAATGGCCTAACAGGACACCAACTATCCCTGGCTGGATAAATGGCCTAATAGGACACCAACTATCCCTGGCTGGACAAATGGCCTAATAGGACACCAACTATCCCTGACTGGATAAATGGCAAAGCATAAATATCCCTGGCTTGATAAATGGCTAAGCAGAACTATCCCAGGCTTGATAAATGGCCAAACAGAACACCAATTATCCCTGGCTTAATAAATGGCCAAGCAGAACAACTATCCCAGACTTGATAAATGGCCGAACAGAACACCAATTATCCCTGGCTTGATAAATGCCCGAACAGAACACCAATTATCCCTGGCTTGATAAATGGCCAAACAGAACACCAGTTATCCCTGGCTTGATAAATGGCCGAACAGTACACCAGTTATCCCTGGCTTGATAAATGGCCGAACAGAACACCAGTTATCCCTGGCTTGATAAATGGCCGAACAGAACACCAGTTATCCCTGGCTTGATAAATGGCCGAACAGAACACCAGTTATCCCTGGCTTGATAAATGGCCGAACAGAACACCAGTTATCCCTGGTTTGATAAATGGCCGAACAGAACACCAATTATCCCTGGCTTGATAAATGGCCGAACAGAACACCAATTATCCCTGGCTTGATAAATGGCCGAACAGAACACCAATTATCCCTGGCTTGATAAATGGCCGAACAGAACACCAATTATCCCTGGTTTGATAAATGGCCGAACAGAACACCAGTTATCCCTAGCTTGATAAATGGCCGAACAGAACACCAGTTATCCCTGGCTTGATAAATGGCCGAACAGAACACGTTATCCCTGGTTTGATAAATGGCCGAACAGAACACGTTATCCCTGGCTTGATAAATGGCCGAACAGAACACCAATTATCCCTGGCTTGATAAATGGCCGAACAGAACACCAATTATCCCTGGCTTGATAAATGGCCGAACAGAACACCAGTTATCCCTGGCTTGATAAATGGCCGAACAGAACACGTTATCCCTGGTTTGATAAATGGCCGAACAGAACACGTTATCCCTGGCTTGATAAATGGCCGAACAGAACACCAATTATCCCTGGCTTGATAAATGGCCGAACAGAACACCAATTATCCCTGGCTTGATAAATGGCCGAACAGAACACCAGTTATCCCTAGCTTGATAAATGGCCGAACAGAACAGTTATCCCTGGCTTGATAAATGGCCGAACAGAACACCAGTTATCCCTGGCTTGATAAATGGCCGAACAGAACACCAGTTATCCCTAGCTTGATAAATGGCCGAACAGAACACCAGTTATCCCTGGCTTGATAAATGGCCGAACAGAACACCAGTTATCCCTGGCTTGATAAATGGCCGAACAGAACACCAGTTATCCCTGGCTTGATAAATGGCCGAACAGAACACCAGTTATCCCTAGCTTGATAAATGGCCGAACAGAACACCAGTTATCCCTGGCTTGATAAATGGCCGAACAGAACACGTTATCCCTGGTTTGATAAATGGCCGAACAGAACACGTTATCCCTGGCTTGATAAATGGCCGAACAGAACAATTATCCCTGGCTTGATAAATGGCCGAACAGAACACCAATTATCCCTGGCTTGATAAATGGCCGAACAGAACACCAGTTATCCCTGGCTTGATAAATGGCCGAACAGAACACCAGTTATCCCTGGCTTGATAAATGGCCGAACAGAACACGTTATCCCTGGTTTGATAAATGGCCGAACAGAACACGTTATCCCTGGTTTGATAAATGGCCGAACAGAACACCAATTATCCCTGGCTTGATAAATGGCCGAACAGAACACCAATTATCCCTGGCTTGATAAATGGCCTAACAGAACACCAGTTATCCCTGGCTTGATAAATGGCCGAACAGAACACCAATTATCCCTGGCTTGATAAATGGCCGAACAGAACACCAGTTATCCCTGGCTTGATAAATGGCCGAACAGAACACCAATTATCCCTGGCTTGATAAATGGCCGAACAGAACAATTATCCCTGGCTTGATAAATGGCCTAACCAAATATCCTTTTAAATAAATGTCCTAAAGGTATTTCTGAAAATAAATGGTCAAATTAACCTGCCTAAAGGTTGATTTAAGGGCTCTTGATCCAATAAATAAGAGCTACCCTCCTCTTCCTCGGATTAAACCCAGTTGTCTCCCATTTCCCTTTAATTAATAATTCTTGGCAGCATAAAGACGATAATTAAGATTTAAAAAAAGGTCCGCCATTTTGAAGAGCAAGATAACTGATAACTGATGACATAAGATAACAGTAAACAGGTGATATCACAATATGCAAAAAAAACAGTGGAAAAAATAATGAGATTACAAGCGCTTTCGTGATTACTCACATTATCAAGGCACTGCGAGAATAATGGAACTGCTGAAGGCTTATAAGGCTGAGATATCACCTTATATACAACAATATAACGGTACCATTGTGATCTGTACCATTGTGATCTGTACCATTGTGATCTGTACCACTGTGATCTGTACCATTGTCATCTGTACCATTGTGATCTGTACCATTGTGATGTGTACCATTGTGATGTGTACCACTGTGATCTGTACCATTGTGATCTGTACCATTGTGATGTGTACCATTGTAATGTGTACCATTGTGATGTGTACCATTGTGATTTGTACCACTGTGATGTGTACCATTGTGTTCTGTACCATTGTGATCTGTACCATTGTGATCTGTACCATTGTCATCTGTACCATTGTCATCTGTACCATTGTGATCTGTACCATTGTCATCTGTACCATTGTCATCTGTACCATTGTCATCTGTACCACTGTAATCTGTACCATTGTGATCTGTACCATTGTCATCTGAACCATTGTAACCTATGCCATTGTGATCTGTACCATTGTGATCTGTACCATTGTGATCTCACCAGCATCAATGGGACGGGTGTAATGTTGTATGTGACGTGGTATCTCACCTTATAAGCTTTATCATAAATTAGGTTAATGTCCCCAGGATGCGACCCACACCAGTCGAATAACACCCGGGTACCTATTTTACTGCTAGGTGAACATGGACAGCAGGTACCTTAAGATACTTTAAGGTACCCGTACCGGGGATCGAAATCTGGGCCTCTGGGTGTGAGCTGAGTGCGCTACCAACCCAGCTACGGGACAGAAAGTAATTATCTCTAACTTAAACCTCGATAATATGTTAAACTCAAGTCTCACCAAAGAAATAAGATAACGTAATTAATGTAATCTTATATAGAAGTAATGGCCTTATTCTGTTTGAAATGTTTAGAGATTTGTGAAAATTGGTTAGGCTGACCTCGTTCTTGGAGGTGGGAAGTACAGTGCCTGCACTCTGAAGGATGGGTGAGGATGTTACAGTTCTGGAGGTGGGAAGTACAGTACCTGCACTCTGAAGGATGGGTGAGGATGTTACAGTCCTGGAGGTGGGAAGTACAGTGCCTGCACTCTGAAGGATGGGTGAGGATGTTACAGTCCTGGAGGTGGGAAGTACAGTACCTGCACTCTGAAGGATGGGTGAGGATGTTACAGTCCTGGAGGTGGGAAGTACAGTGCCTGCACTCTGAAGGATGGGTGAGGATGTTACAGTTCTGGAGGTGGGAAGTACAGTACCTGCACTCTGAAGGATGGGTGAGGATGTTACAGTTCTGGAGGTGGGAAGTACAGTACCTGCACTCTGAAGGATGGGTGAGGATGTTACAGTTCTGGAGGTGGGAAGTACAGTGCCTGCACTCTGAAGGATGAGTGAGGATGTTACAGTTCTGGAGGTGGGAAGTACAGTACCTGCACTCTGAAGGATGGGTGAGGATGTTACAGTTCTGGAGGTGGGAAGTACATTACCAGCACTATGAAGGATGGTTGAGGATGTTACAGTTCTGGAGGTGGGAAGTACAGTACCAGCACTGTGAAGGATGGTTGAGGATGTTACAGTTCTGGAGGTGTGAAGTACAGTACCTGCACTCTGAAGGATGGGTGAGGATGTTACAGTTCTGGAGGTGGGAAGTACAGTACCTGCACTATGAAGGATGGGTGAGGATGTTACAGTTCTGGAGGTGGGAAGTACAGTGCCTGCACTTTGAAGGATGGGTGAGGATGTTACAGTTCTGGAGGTGGGAAGTACAGTACCTGCACTCTGAAGGATGGGTGAGGATGTTACAGTTCTGGAGGTGGGAAGTACAGTACCTGCACTCTGAAGGATGGGTGAGGATGTTACAGTTCTGGAGGTGGGAAGTACAGTACCTGCACTCTGAAGGATGGGTGAGGATGTTACAGTTCTGGAGGTGGGAAGTACAGTACCTGCACTCTGAAGGATGGGTGAGGATGTTACAGTTCTGGAGGTGGGAAGTACAGTGCCTGCACTTTGAAGGATGGGTGAGGATGTTACAGTTCTGGAGGTGGGAAGTACAGTACCTGCACTCTGAAGGATGGGTGAGGATGTTACAGTTCTGGAGGTGGGAAGTACAGTACCTGCACTCTGAAGGATGGGTGAGGATGTTACAGTTCTGGAGGTGGGAAGTACAGTACCTGCACTCTGAAGGATGGGTGAGGATGTTACAGTTCTGGAGGTGGGAAGTACAGTGCCTGCACTTTGAAGGATGGGTGAGGATGTTACAGTTCTGGAGGTGGGAAGTACAGTGCCTGCACTCTGAAGGATGGGTGAGGATGTTACAGTCCTGGAGGTGGGAAGTACAGTACCTGCACTCTGAAGGATGGGTGAGGATGTTACAATTCTGGAGGTGGGAAGTACAGTACCTGCACTCTGAAGGATGGGTGAGGATGTTACAGTTCTGGAGGTGGGAAGTACAGTGCCTGCACTCTGAAGGATGGGTGAGGATGTTACAGTCCTGGAGGTGGGAAGTACAGTACCTGCACTTTGAAGGATGAGTGAGGATGTTACAGTCCTGGAGGTGGGAAGTACATTACCTACACTCTGAAGGATGGGTGAGGATGTTACAGTCCTGGAGGTGGGAAGTACAGTGCCTGCACTCTGAAGGATGGGTGAGGATGTTACAGTCCTGGAGGTGGGAAGTACAGTACCTGCACTCTGAAGGATGAGTGAGGATGTTACAGTTCTGGAGGTGGGAAGTACAGTACCTGCACTCTGAAGGATGGGTGAGGATGTTACAGTTCTGGAGGTGGGAAGTACAGTACCTGCACTCTGAAGGATGGGTGAGGATGTTACAGTCCTGGAGGTGGGAAGTACAGTACCTGCACTCTGAAGGATGAGTGAGGATGTTACAGTTCTGGAGGTGGGAAGTACAGTACCTGCACTCTGAAGGATGGGTGAGGATGTTACAGTTCTGGAGGTGGGAAGTACAGTACCTGCACTCTGAAGGATGGGTGAGGATGTTACAGTTCTGGAGGTGGGAAGTACAGTACCTGCACTCTGAAGGATGGGTGAGGATGTTACAGTTCTGGAGGTGGGAAGTACAGTACCTGCACTCTGAAGGATGGGTGAGGATGTTACAGTTCTGGAGGTGGGAAGTACAGTACCTGCACTCTGAAGGATGGGTGAGGATGTTACAGTTCTGGAGGTGGGAAGTACAGTACCTGCACTCTGAAGGATGGGTGAGGATGTTACAGTTCTGGAGGTGGGAAGTACAGTGCCTGCACTCTGAAGGATGGGTGAGGATGTTACAGTTCTGGAGGTGGGAAGTACAGTACCTGCACTCTGAAGGATGAGTGAGGATGTTACAGTTCTGGAGGTGGGAAGTACAGTACCTGCACTCTGAAGGATGGGTGAGGATGTTACAGTTCTGGAGGTGGGAAGTACAGTGCCTGCACTCTGAAGGATGGGTGAGGATGTTACAGTTCTGGAGGTGGGAAGTACAGTACCTGCACTCTGAAGGATGGGTGAGGATGTTACAGTTCTGGAGGTGGGAAGTACAGTACCTGCACTCTGAAGGATGGGTGAGGATGTTACAGTTCTGGAGGTGGGAAGTACAGTACCTGCACTCTGAAGGATGAGTGAGGATGTTACAGTTCTGGAGGTGGGAAGTACAGTACCTGCACTCTGAAGGATGAGTGAGGATGTTACAGTTCTCGTGGTGGGAAGTACAGTACCTGCACTCTGAAGGATGAGTGAGGATGTTACAGTTCTGGAGGTGAGAAGTACAGTACCTGCACTCTGAAGGATGAGTGAGGATGTTACAGTTCTGGAGGTGGGAGGTACAGTACCTGCACTCTGAAGGATGAGTGAGGATGTTACAGTTCTGGAGGTGGGAAGTACAGTACCTGCACTCTGAAGGATGAGTGAGGATGTTACAGTTCTGGAGGTGGGAAGTACAGTACCTGCACTTTGAAGGATGGGTGAGGATGTTACAGTTCTGGAGGTGGGTAGTACAGTCCCTGTACTCTGAAGGATGGGTGAGGATGTTACAGTTCTGGAGGTGGGAAGTACAGTACCTGCACTCTGAAGGATGGGTGAGGATGTTACAGTTCTGGAGGTGGGAAGTACAGTACCTGCACTCTGAAGGATGGGTGAGGATGTTACAGTTCTGGAGGTGGGTAGTACAGTACCTGCACTCTGAAGGATGGGTGAGGATGTTACAGTTCTGGAGGTGGGAAGTACAGTACCTGCACTCTGAAGGATGGGTGAGGATGTTGCAGTTCTGGAGGTGGGTAGTACAGTACCTGCACTCTGAAGGATGGGTGAGGATGTTACAGTTCTGGAGGAGGGAAGTACAGTACATGCACTCAGAAGGATGGGTGAGGATGTTACAGTTCTGGAGGTGGAAAGTACAGTACCTGCACTCTGAAGGATGAGTGAGGATGTTACAGTGCTGGAGGTGGGAAGTACAGTGCCTGCACCCTGAAGGATGGGTGAGGATGTTACAGTTCTGGAGGTGGGAAGTACAGTACCTGCACTCTGAAGGATGGGTGAGGATGTTACAGTTCTGGAGGTGGGAAGTACAGTACCTGCACTCTGAAGGATGGGTGAGGATGTTACAGTCCTGGAGGTGGGAAGTACAGTACCTGCACTCTGAAGGATGGGTGAGGATGTTACAGTCCTGGAGGTGGGAAGTACAGTACCTGCACTCTGAAGGATGGGTGAGGATGTTACAGTCCTTTAGGTGGGAAGTACAGTACCTGCACTCTGAAGGATGGGTGAGGATGTTACAGTTCTGGAGGTGGGAAGTACAGTACCTGCACTCTGAAGGATGGGTGAGGATGTTACAGTCCTGGAGGTGGGAAGTACAGTACCTGCACTCTGAGGGATGGGTGAGGATGTTACAGTCCTGGAGGTGGGAAGTACAGTACCTGCACTCTGAGGGATGGGTGAGGATGTTACAGTCCTGGAGGTGGGAAGTACAGTACCTGCACTCTGAAGGATGGGTGAGGATGTTACAGTCCTGGAGGTGGGAAGTACAGTACCTGCACTCTGAAGGATGGGTGAGGATGTTACAGTCCTGGAGGTGGGAAGTACAGTACCTGCACTCTGAAGGATGGGTGAGGATGTTACAGTTCTGGAGGTGGGAAGTACAGTACCTGCACTCTGAGGGATGGGTGAGGATGTTACAGTCCTGGAGGTGGGAAGTACAGTACCTGCACTCTGAAGGATGGGTGAGGATGTTACAGTTCTGGAGGTGGGAAGTACAGTACCTGCACTCTGAAGGATGGGTGAGGATGTTACAGTCCTGGAGGTGGGAAGTACAGTACCTGCACTCTGAGGGATGGGTGAGGATGTTACAGTCCTGGAGGTGGGAAGTACAGTACCTGCACTCTGAGGGATGGGTGAGGATGTTACAGTCCTGGAGGTGGGAAGTACAGTACCTGCACTCTGAAGGATGGGTGAGGATGTTACAGTCCTGGAGGTGGGAAGTACAGTACCTGCACTCTGAAGGATGGGTGAGGATGTTACAGTTCTGGAGGTGGGAAGTACAGTACCTGCACTCTGAAGGATGGGTGAGGATGTTACAGTCCTGGAGGTGGGAAGTACAGTACCTGCACTCTGAAGGATGGGTGAGGATGTTACAGTTCTGGAGGTGGGAAGTACAGTACCTGCACTCTGAAGGATGAGTGAGGATGTTACAGTCCTGGAGGTGGGAAGTACAGTACCTGCACTCTGAGGGATGGGTGAGGATGTTACAGTCCTGGAGGTGGGAAGTACAGTACCTGCACTCTGAGGGATGGGTGAGGATGTTACAGTCCTGGAGGTGGGAAGTACAGTACCTGCACTCTGAAGGATGGGTGAGGATGTTACAGTCCTGGAGGTGGGAAGTACAGTACCTGCACTCTGAAGGATGGGTGAGGATGTTACAGTCCTGGAGGTGGGAAGTACAGTACCTGCACTCTGAAGGATGGGTGAGGATGTTACAGTTCTGGAGGTGGGAAGTACAGTACCTGCACTCTGAAGGATGGGTGAGGATGTTACAGTCCTGGAGGTGGGAAGTACAGTACCTGCACTCTGAAGGATGGGTGAGGATGTTACAGTCCTGGAGGTGGGAAGTACAGTACCTGCACTCTGAAGGATGGGTGAGGATGTTACAGTCCTGGAGGTGGGAAGTACAGTACCTGCACTCTGAAGGATGGGTGAGGATGTTACAGTCCTGGAGGTGGGAAGTACAGTACCTGCACTCTGAAGGATGGGTGAGGATGTTACAGTCCTGGAGGTGGGAAGTACAGTGCCTGCACTCTGAAGGATGGGTGAGGATGTTACAGTCCTGGAGGTGGGAAGTACAGTACCTGCACTCTGAAGGATGGGTGAGGATGTTACAGTTCTGGAGGTGGGAAGTACAGTACCTGCACTCTGAAGGATGGGTGAGGATGTTACAGTCCTGGAGGTGGGAAGTACAGTACCTGCACTCTGAAGGATGGGTGGGGATGTTACAGTCCTGGAGGTGGGAAGTACAGTACCTGCACTCTGAAGGATGGGTGAGGATGTTACAGTTCTGGAGGTGGGAAGTACAGTACCTGCACTCTGAAGGATGGGTGAGGATGCTACAGTCCTGGAGGTGGGAAGTACAGTACCTGCACTCTGAAGGATGAGTGAGGATGTTACAGTCCTGGAGGTGGGAAGTACAGTGCCTGCACTCTGAAGGATGGGTGAGGATGTTACAGTCCTGGAGGTGGGAAGTACAGTACCTGCACTCTGAGGGATGGGTGAGGATGTTACAGTCCTGGAGGTGGGAAGTACAGTACCTGCACTCTGAAGGATGGGTGAGGATGTTACAGTCCTGGAGGTGGGAAGTACAGTACCTGCACTCTGAAGGATGGGTGAGGATGTTACAGTCCTGGAGGTGGGAAGTACAGTGCCTGCACTCTGAAGGATGGGTGAGGATGTTACAGTCCTGGAGGTGGGAAGTACAGTACCTGCACTCTGAAGGATGGGTGAGGATGTTACAGTTCTGGAGGTGGGAAGTACAGTACCTGCACTCTGAAGGATGGGTGAGGATGTTACAGTCCTGGAGGTGGGAAGTACAGTACCTGCACTCTGAAGGATGGGTGGGGATGTTACAGTCCTGGAGGTGGGAAGTACAGTACCTGCACTCTGAAGGATGGGTGAGGATGTTACAGTTCTGGAGGTGGGAAGTACAGTACCTGCACTCTGAAGGATGGGTGAGGATGTTACAGTCCTGGAGGTGGGAAGTACAGTACCTGCACTCTGAAGGATGAGTGAGGATGTTACAGTCCTGGAGGTGGGAAGTACAGTGCCTGCACTCTGAAGGATGGGTGAGGATGTTACAGTCCTGGAGGTGGGAAGTACAGTACCTGCACTCTGAAGGATGAGTGAGTATGTTACAGTCCTGGAGGTGGGAAGTACAGTACCTGCACTCTGAAGGATGAGTGAGGATGTTACAGTCCTGGAGGTGGGAAGTACAGTACCTGCACTCTGAAGGATGAGTGAGGATGTTACAGTCCTGGAGGTGGGAAGTACAGTACCTGCACTCTGAAGGATGGGTGAGGATGTTACAGTCCTGGAGGTGGGAAGTACAGTGCCTGCACTCTGAAGGATGGGTGAGGATGTTACAGTCCTGGAGGTGGGAAGTACAGTACCTGCACTCTGAAGGATGGGTGAGGATGTTACAGTTCTGGAGGTGGGAAGTACAGTACCTGCACTCTGAAGGATGGGTGAGGATGTTACAGTCCTGGAGGTGGGAAGTACAGTACCTGCACTCTGAAGGATGGGTGGGGATGTTACAGTCCTGGAGGTGGGAAGTACAGTACCTGCACTCTGAAGGATGGGTGAGGATGTTACAGTTCTGGAGGTGGGAAGTACAGTACCTGCACTCTGAAGGATGGGTGAGGATGTTACAGTTCTGGAGGTGGGAAGTACAGTACCTGCACTCTGAAGGATGGGTGAGGATGTTACAGTTCTTGAGGTGGGAAGTACAGTACCTGCACTCTGAAGGATGGGTGAGGATGTTACAGTTCTGGAGGTGGGAAGTACAGTACCTGCACTCTGAAGGATGGGTGAGGATGTTACAGTCCTGGAGGTGGGAAGTACAGTACCTGCACTCTGAAGGATGAGTGAGGATGTTACAGTCCTGGAGGTGGGAAGTACAGTACCTGCACTCTGAAGGATGAGTGAGGATGTTACAGTCCTGGAGGTGGGAAGTACAGTACCTGCACTCTGAAGGATGAGTGAGGATGTTACAGTCCTGGAGGTGGGAAGTACAGTACCTGCACTCTGAAGGATGGGTGAGGATGTTACAGTCCTGGAGGTGGGAAGTACAGTACCTGCACTCTGAAGGATGGGTGAGGATGTTACAGTCCTGGAGGTGGGAAGTACAGTACCTGCACTCTGAAGGATGGGTGAGGATGTTACAGTTCTGGAGGTGGGAAGTACAGTACCTGCACTCTGAAGGATGGGTGAGGATGTTACAGTCCTGGAGGTGGGAAGTACAGTACCTGCACTCTGAAGGATGGGTGAGGATGTTACAGTCCTGGAGGTGGGAAGTACAGTACCTGCACTCTGAAGGATGGGTGAGGATGTTACAGTTCTGGAGGTGGGAAGTACAGTACCTGCACTCTGAAGGATGGGTGAGGATGTTACAGTTCTGGAGGTGGGAAGTACAGTACCTGCACTCTGAAGGATGGGTGAGGATGTTACAGTCCTGGAGGTGGGAAGTACAGTACCTGCACTCTGAAGGATGGGTGAGGATGTTACAGTTCTGGAGGTGGGAAGTACAGTACCTGCACTCTGAAGGATGGGTGAGGATGTTACAGTCCTGGAGGTGGGAAGTACAGTACCTGCACTCTGAAGGATGGGTGAGGATGTTACAGTTCTGGAGGTGGGAAGTACAGTACCTGCACTCTGAAGGATGGGTGAGGATGTTACAGTCCTGGAGGTGGGAAGTACAGTACCTGCACTCTGAAGGATGGGTGAGGATGTTACAGTTCTGGAGGTGGGAAGTACAGTACCTGCACTCTGAAGGATGGGTGAGGATGTTACAGTCCTGGAGGTGGGAAGTACAGTACCTGCACTCTGAAGGATGGGTGAGGATGTTACAGTCCTGGAGGTGGGAAGTACAGTACCTGCACTCTGAAGGATGGGTGAGGATGTTACAGTTCTGGAGGTGGGAAGTACAGTACCTGCACTCTGAATAATGGGTGAGGATGTTACAGTCCTGGAGGTGGTAAGTACAGTACCTGCACTCTGAAGGATGGGTGAGGATGTTACAGTTCTGGAGGTGGGAAGTACAGTACCTGCACTCTGAAGGATGGGTGAGGATGTTACAGTCCTGGAGGTGGGAAGTACAGTACCTGCACTCTGAAGGATGAGTGAGGATGTTAGAGTCCTGGAGGTGGGAAGTACAGTACCTGCACTCTGAAGGATGGGTGAGGATGTTACAGTTCTGGAGGTGGGAAGTACAGTACCTGCACTCTGAAGGATGGGTGAGGATGTTACAGTCCTGGAGGTGGGAAGTACAGTACCTGCACTCTGAAGGATGGGTGAGGATGTTACAGTTCTGGAGGTGGGAAGTACAGTACCTGCACTCTGAAGGATGGGTGAGGATGTTACAGTTCTGGAGGTGGGAAGTACAGTACCTGCACTCTGAAGGATGGGTGAGGATGTTACAGTTCTGGAGGTGGGAAGTACAGTACCTGCACTCTGAAGGATGAGTGAGGATGTTACAGTTCTGGAGGTGGGAAGTACAGTGCCTGCACTCTGAAGGATGGGTGAGGATGTTACAGTTCTGGAGGTGGGAAGTACAGTACCTGCACTCTGAGGGATGAGTGAGGATGTTACAGTCCTGGAGGTGGGAAGTACAGTACCTGCACTCTGAGGGATGAGTGAGGATGTTACAGTCCTGGAGGTGGGAAGTACAGTACCTGCACTCTGAAGGATGGGTGAGGATGTTACAGTTCTGGAGGTGGGAAGTACAGTACCTGCACTCTGAGGGATGAGTGAGGATGTTACAGTCCTGGAGGTGGGAAGTACAGTACCTGCACTCTGAGGGATGAGTGAGGATGTTACAGTCCTGGAGGTGGGAAGTACAGTACCTGCACTCTGAAGGATGGGTGAGGATGTTACAGTTCTGGAGGTGGGAAGTACAGTACCTGCACTCTGAGGGATGAGTGAGGATGTTACAGTCCTGGAGGTGGGAAGTACAGTACCTGCACTCTGAAGGATGGGTGAGGATGTTACAGTTCTGGAGGTGGGAAGTACAGTACCTGCACTCTGAAGGATGGGTGAGGATGTTACAGTTCTGGAGGTGGGAAGTACAGTACCTGCACTCTGAGGGATGAGTGAGGATGTTACAGTCCTGGAGGTGGGAAGTACAGTACCTGCACTCTGAAGGATGGGTGAGGATGTTACAGTCCTGGAGGTGGGAAGTACAGTACCTGCACTCTGAAGGATGGGTGAGGATGTTACAGTTCTGGAGGTGGGAAGTACAGTACGTGCACTCTGAAGGATGGGTGAGGATGTTACAGTTCTGGTGGTGGGAAGTACAGTACCTGCACTCTGAAGGATGGGTGAGGATGTTACAGTTCTGGTGGTGGGAAGTACAGTACCTGCACTCTGAAGGATGGGTGAGGATGTTACAGTTCTGGAGGTGGGAAGTACAGTGCCTGCACTCTGAAGGATGAGTGAGGATGTTACAGTTCTGGAGGTGGGAAGTACAGTACCTGCACTCTGAAGGATGGGTGAGGATGTTACAGTCCTGGAGGTGGGAAGTACAGTACCTGCACTCTGAAGGATGAGTGAGGATGTTACAGTTCTGGAGGTGGGAAGTACAGTACCTGCACTCTGAAGGATGGTTGAGGATGTTACAGTTCTGGAGGTGGGAAGTACAGTACCTGCACTCTGAAGGATGGGTGAGGATGTTACAGTTCTGGAGGTGGGAAGTACAGTACCAGCACTCTGAAGGATGGGTGAGGATGTTACAGTTCTGGAGGTGGGAAGTACAGTACCTGCACTCTGAAGGATGGGTGAGGATGTTACAGTTCTGGAGGTGGGAAGTACAGTACCTGCACTCTGAAGGATGGGTGAGGATGTTACAGTTCTGGAGGTGGGAAGTACAGTACCTGCACTCTGAAGGATGAGTGAGGATGTTACAGTTCTGGAGGTGGGAAGTACAGTACCTGCACTCTGAAGGATGGGTGAGGATGTTACAGTTCTGGAGGTGGGAAGTACAGTACCTGCACTCTGAAGGATGGGTGAGGATGTTACAGTTCAGGAGGTGGGAAGTACAGTACCTGCACTCTGAAGGATGGGTGAGGATGTTACAGTTCTGGAGGTGGGAAGTACAGTACCTGCACTCTGAAGGATGGGTGAGGATGTTACAGTTCTGGAGGTGGGAAGTACAGTACCTGCACTCTGAAGGATGAGTGAGGATGTTACAGTTCTGGAGGTGGGAAGTACAGTGCCTGCACTCTGAAGGATGGGTGAGGATGTTACAGTTCTGGAGGTGGGAAGTACAGTACCTGCACTCTGAGGGATGAGTGAGGATGTTACAGTCCTGGAGGTGGGAAGTACAGTACCTGCACTCTGAGGGATGAGTGAGGATGTTACAGTCCTGGAGGTGGGAAGTACAGTACCTGCACTCTGAAGGATGGGTGAGGATGTTACAGTTCTGGAGGTGGGAAGTACAGTACCTGCACTCTGAGGGATGAGTGAGGATGTTACAGTCCTGGAGGTGGGAAGTACAGTACCTGCACTCTGAGGGATGAGTGAGGATGTTACAGTCCTGGAGGTGGGAAGTACAGTACCTGCACTCTGAAGGATGGGTGAGGATGTTACAGTTCTGGAGGTGGGAAGTACAGTACCTGCACTCTGAGGGATGAGTGAGGATGTTACAGTCCTGGAGGTGGGAAGTACAGTACCTGCACTCTGAAGGATGGGTGAGGATGTTACAGTTCTGGAGGTGGGAAGTACAGTACCTGCACTCTGAAGGATGGGTGAGGATGTTACAGTTCTGGAGGTGGGAAGTACAGTACCTGCACTCTGAGGGATGAGTGAGGATGTTACAGTCCTGGAGGTGGGAAGTA
This sequence comes from Cherax quadricarinatus, assembly GCF_038502225.1. NCBI lineage: Eukaryota > Metazoa > Arthropoda > Malacostraca > Decapoda > Parastacidae > Cherax > Cherax quadricarinatus. The sequence continues at coordinate 7,257,430 of NC_091385.1, forward strand.
CAGTACCTGCACTCTGAAGGATGGGTGAGGATGTTACAGTCCTGGAGGTGGGAAGTACAGTACCTGCACTCTGAAGGATGGGTGAGGATGTTACAGTTCTGGAGGTGGGAAGTACAGTACGTGCACTCTGAAGGATGGGTGAGGATGTTACAGTTCTGGTGGTGGGAAGTACAGTACCTGCACTCTGAAGGATGGGTGAGGATGTTACAGTTCTGGTGGTGGGAAGTACAGTACCTGCACTCTGAAGGATGGGTGAGGATGTTACAGTTCTGGAGGTGGGAAGTACAGTGCCTGCACTCTGAAGGATGAGTGAGGATGTTACAGTTCTGGAGGTGGGAAGTACAGT
>NC_091385.1:7257875-7282875 GCF_038502225.1 Cherax quadricarinatus
TAGCCAGAACAGCGACGCGGAACGATTGAATTAAATCCACGGAGGAAAGTTGATCCCAATTGAATTATAGCTGGCAGAGGATCTATCTGGAATCTGACTCTCTGATACGAAGTGAAGGTGGAATTATTGACGTGAAACACAAGACTTGGGAGAGAGAGACCGAGTCTGGGGTGGACCGGTGATGACCTGAGCTGTACTGTTGTTGTTGACTCAGTGACGGTAAACAGTAAGACTTGTTAGAAATTATGAGTTGTACCTTGTATCAGGGATGAGGTACTGGGTACCTTGTATCAGGGATGAGGTACTGGGTACCTTGTATCAGGGATGAGGTACTGGGTACCTTGTATCAGGGATGAGGTACTGGATACCTTGTATCAGGGATGAGGTACTGGATACCTTGTATCAGGGATGAGGTACTGGATAACTTGTATCAGAGATGAGGTACTGGGTACCTTGTATCAGGGATAAGGTACTGGATACCTTGTATTAAGGATGAGGTACTGGATACCATGCATTAAGGCTGAGGTACGGGATACCTTACCTTCCACTGCCTGCTATATGTCTCTGAATTGAATTGTAAAGGCTGTTAATGGGCGAAGCAGACAGACACAGACACAGAGAGACAGACAGGAACAGACAGACACACAGACAGGGACAGAAAGAGAGTGGTGACCATGACATGGTATTCCAGCAGGTATAATATCCTCCAGTTATAGAGTGTAAAAGAGAGAGAGTGGTGACCATGGCATGGTATTCCAGCAGGTATAATATCCTCCAGTTATAGAGTGTAACCTGGAGTCCAGTTCTCTCGCCTAACACAACTTTCCTACCAATATATATGCAAATAACGATGTCGCTCTTTGCTTATATTAACTGTTGCTCTTCACAACCATAAGTGTCACTCTGGTCTCTGTTAGTAGCTGTAAAATAATGAGACTGTTCTTACTTGTATTAATATAAGTACTAGCAGGAATATGGAACAAGGGTAGCAACACTGGCAGTGTTTCGTGATGCAACAACACTAGCAGTGTTTCGTGATGCAACAATAGCAGTTAGGGTTCCGTGATGCAACAACACTAGCAGTGTTAATATAAAGAAGGAACACTGCAACAGGCCTACTGACCCACGCGGAGCAGGTCCATGTCCCACCCCCGGATTAGACCAATGACCCACCCAGTCTGGTCACCTCCACTCAAGGATGGATCACTGCACCAGACCCAGCAGCACAAGCTAGTCAGGTCCAACTTACACCCACCTACACCCACTCATGTATTTATCTAACCTATTTTTAAAACTACACAACGTTTTAGCCTCAATAACTGTACTCGGGAGCTTGTTCCACTCATCCACAACTCTATTTCCAAACCAGTGCTTTCCTATATCCTTCCTGAATCTGAATTTTTCCAACTTAAAACCATTGCTGCGAGTCCTGTCTAGGCTAGATATTTTCAGCACACTATTTACATCCCCTTTATTTATTCCTGTTTTTCGTTTATACACCTCAATCATATCCCCCCTAATTCTACGTCTTTCTAGGGAGTGCAGATTCAGGGCCCTCAGTCTATCCTCATAGGGAAGATTTCTGATACATGGGATCAACTTTGTCATCCTCCTTTGTACGTTTTCCAGAGAATTTATATCCATTCTGTAATACGGTGACCAGAACTGAGCAGCATAATCTAAATGAGGCCTAACCAAGGATGTATAGAGTTGAAGAACAACCTGAGGACTTCTATTATTTATACGTCTAGATATGAAGCCAAGAATTCTGTTAGCTTTATTGCGAACACTAATGCACTGTTGTCTTGGTTTTATATTACTGCTAACCAGAACTTCTGAATCCTTTTCGCAATCGGTAGTATTAAGATCTACATTATTTAGTTTATATGTGGCATGGTTATTTAACTGTCCAACATTTAGAACTTTGCATTTGTCAATATTAAACTGCATCTGCCACTTCTCCGACCATTGCGTCAGTCTATTCAAATCATCCTGGAGTGCTCTTATGTCCTCATTAGAATGAATTGGACGGCCTATTTTGGTGTCATCAGCAAATTTGCTTATGTCGCTATTTATTCCCTCATCTATGTCGTTTATGTAAATTGTGAAAACAACGGGCCCAACACTGACCCCTGAGGAACACCGCTTATGACGTGCCCCCATTCTGATTTCACCCCATCAGCATCCGTGATGCAACTATAGCAGTTAGCGTTCCGTGATGCAACAACACTGGCAGTGTTCCGTGATGCAACAACACTGGCAGTGTTCCGTGATGCAACAACACTGGCAGTGTTACGTGATGCAACAATAACAGTGTTCCGTGATGCAACAATAGCAGTGTTCCGTGATGCAACAACACTGGCAGTGTTCCGTGATGCAACAACACTAGCAGTGTTCCGTGATGCAACAACACTGGCAGTGTTCCGTGATGCAACAACACTAGCAGTGTTCCGTGATGCAACAACACTGGCAGTGTTCTGTGATGCAACAACACTAGCAGTGTTCCGTGATGCAACAACACTGGCAGTGTTCCGTGATGCAACAACACTGGCAGTGTTCCGTGATGCAACAACACTGGCAGTGTTCTGTGATGCAACAACACTAGCAGTGTTCCGTGATGCAACAACACTGGCAGTGTTCCGTGATGCAACAACACTGGCAGTGTTCCGTGATGCAACAACACTAGCAGTGTTCCGTGATGCAACAACACTGGCAGTGTTACGTGATGCAACAATAGCAGTGTTCTGTGATGCAACAACACTAGCAGTGTTCTGTGATGCAACAACACTAACAGTGTTCTGTGATGCAACAACACTGGCAGTGTTCTGTGATGTAACAACACTAACAGTGTTCTGTGATGCAACAACACTAACAGTGTTCTGTGATGCAACAACACTAACAGTGTTCTGTGATGCAACAACACTAACAGTGTTCCGTGATGCAACAACACTGGCAGTGTTCTGTGATGTAACAACACTAACAGTGTTCTGTGATGCAACAACACTAACAGTGTTCCGTGATGCAACAACACTAACAGTGTTCTGTGATGCAACAACACTAACAGTGTTCTGTGATGCAACAACACTAACAGTGTTCCGTGATGCAACAACACTAACAGTGTTCTGTGATGCAACAACACTAACAGTGTTCCGTGATGCAACAACACTGGCAGTGTTCCGTGATGCAACAACACTAACAGTGTTCTGTGATGCAACAACACTAACAGTGTTCCGTGATGCAACAACACTGGCAGTGTTCCGTGATGCAACAACACTAACAGTGTTCTGTGATGCAACAACACTAACAGTGTTCTGTGATGCAACAACACTAACAGTGTTCTGTGATGCAACAACACTAACAGTGTTCTGTGATGCAACAACACTAACAGTGTTCCGTGATGCAACAACACTAACAGTGTTCTGTGATGCAACAACACTAACAGTGTTCTGTGATGCAACAACACTAACAGTGTTCTGTGATGCAACAACACTGGCAGTGTTCTGTGATGCAACAACACTAACAGTGTTCCGTGATGCAACAACACTAACAGTGTTCTGTGATGCAACAATAACAGTGTTCTGTGATGCAACAACACTGGCAGTGTTCCGTGATGCAACAACACTAACAGTGTTCTGTGATGCAACAACACTGGCAGTGTTCCGTGATGCAACAACACTAGTTGTGTTCCGTGATGCAACAATACTAGTTGTATTCCGTGATGCAACAACACTAACAGTGTTCTGTGATGCAACAACACTAACAGTGTTCTGTGATGCAACAACACTAACAGTGTTCCGTGATGCAGCAACACTGGCAGTGTTCCGTGATGCAACAACACTGGCAGTGTTCTGTGATGCAACAACACTAACAGTGTTCCGTGATGCAGCAACACTGGCAGTGTTCCGTGATGCAACAACACTGGCAGTGTTCCGTGATGCAACAACACTGGCAGTGTTCTGTGATGCAACAACACTGGCAGTGTTCTGTGATGCAACAACACTGGCAGTGTTCCGTGATGCAACAACACTAACAGTGTTCTGTGATGCAACAACACTGGCAGTGTTCTGTGATGCAACAACACTAACAGTGTTCCGTGATGCAACAACACTGGCAGTGTTCTGTGATGCAACAACACTGGCAGTGTTCTGTGATGCAACAACACTGGCAGTGTTCTGTGATGCAACAACACTGGCAGTGTTCCGTGATGCAACAACACTAACAGTGTTCTGTGATGCAACAACACTGGCAGTGTTCTGTGATGCAACAACACTAACAGTGTTCCGTGATGCAACAACACTGGCAGTGTTCTGTGATGCAACAACACTGGCAGTGTTCTGTGATGCAACAACACTGGCAGTGTTCTGTGATGCAACAACACTGGCAGTGTTCTGTGATGCAACAACACTAACAGTGTTCTGTGATGCAACAACACTGGCAGTGTTCCGTGATGCAACAACACTGGCAGTGTTCTGTGATGCAACAACACTGGCAGTGTTCCGTGATGCAACAACACTGGCAGTGTTCTGTGATGCAACAACACTGGCAGTGTTCCGTGATGCAACAACACTGGCAGTGTTTCGTGATGCAACAACACTGGCAGTGTTCTGTGATGCAACAACACTGGCAGTGTTCTGTGATGCAACAACACTGGCAGTGTTCTGTGATGCAACAACACTAACAGTGTTCTGTGATGCAACAACACTAACAGTGTTCTGTGATGCAACAACACTAACAGTGTTCCGTGATGCAACAACACTGGCAGTGTTCCGTGATGCAACAACACTAACAGTGTTCTGTGATGCAACAACACTGGCAGTGTTCTGTGATGCAACAACACTAACAGTGTTCTGTGATGCAACAACACTAACAGTGTTCTGTGATGCAACAACACTAACAGTGTTCTGTGATGCAACAACACTGGCAGTGTTCCGTGATGCAACAACACTAACAGTGTTCTGTGATGCAACAACACTAACAGTGTTCCGTGATGCAACAACACTGGCAGTGTTCCGTGATGCAACAACACTGGCAGTGTTCCGTGATGCAACAACACTGGCAGTGTTCCGTGATGCAACAACACTGGCAGTGTTCCGTGATGCAACAACACTGGCAGTGTTCCGTGATGCAACAACAGTAACAGCCAGGTACCATTGACTTTCACTTTGTACCTGACAGAGTTATGCAACGTTTAGGCCCCAGCTGAGCTGCAGTTGATAAGCAGAAAGCTACGTTTCACACACGCACACACACATAACCTAGTAGCAATCAGTAAAGAAGAGGGGCCAGGAGCTATGACTCGACCCCTACAACCACAAATAGGTGAGTACACACACATACACCCCTCTCTTCACATATCTACCGAGTTCCCTTCCAAATTTCGATGTATATTGACCCTGATTACAGATATATACACACCCCAGATATTTTTCGCCATCTCTCGTGATTCTTATAGAGAAAGTTCACCTTTAGCAGCATCTCACAAGCGTTTATCAAAAATCTATATCTGTATCTCGTGCATACATCAATAGGTAAAGCTGAAAGCAGCAATACTGATGTTTGGTGAATATTTTATTCATATCATGGTAGCGTGAATAATATCTCTGGTGATAAGGGAGACTGTGTTCACGAGAGAATTTTTGTTAGGGTGACTTGTGTGGTTTAAGTTCTCTTGAGTACACCAGGGTTATTACTACACCAGGGTCATTACTACACCAGGGTCATTACTACACCAGGGTTATTACTACACCAGGGTTATTACTACACCAGGGTCATTACTACACCAGGGTCATTACTACACCAGGGTCATTACTACACCAGGGTTATTACTACACCAGGGTCATTACTACACCAGGGTTATTACTACACCAGGGTTATTACTACACCAGGGTTATTACTACACCAGGGTCATTACTACACCAGGGTCATTACTACACCAGGGTCATTACTACACCAGGGTTATTACTACACCAGGGTTATTACTACACCAGGGTTATTACTACACCAGGGTTATTACTACACCAGGGTTATTACTACACCAGGGTTATTACTACACCAGGGTTATTACTACACCAGGGTTATTACTACACCAGGGTTATTACTACACCAGGGTTATTACTACACCAGGGTTATTACTACACCAGGGTTATTACTACACCAGGGTTATTACTACACCAGGGTTATTACTACACCAGGGTTATTACTACACCAGGGTTATTACTACACCAGGGTTATTACTACACCAGGGTTATTACTACACCAGGGTCATTACTACACCAGGGTCATTACTACACCAGGGTTATTACTACACCAGGGTTATTACTACACCAGGGTTATTACTACACCAGGGTTATTACTACACCAGGGTCATTACTACACCAGGGTTATTACTACACCAGGGTTATTACTACACCAGGGTTATTACTACACCAGGGTTATTACTACACCAGGGTTATTACTACACCAGGGTTATTACTACACCAGGGTTATTACTACACCAGGGTTATTACTACACCAGGGTTATTACTACACCAGGGTTATTACTACACCAGGGTCATTACTACACCAGGGTTATTACTACACCAGGGTCATTACTACACCAGGGTTATTACTACACCAGGGTTATTACTACACCAGGGTCATTACTACACCAGGGTTATTACTACACCAGGGTTATTACTACACCAGAGTCATTACTACACCAGGGTCATTACACCAGGGTCATTACTACACCAGGGTCATTACTACACCAGGGTTATTACTACACCAGGGTTATTACTACACCAGGGTTATTACTACACCAGGGTTATTACTACACCAGGGTTATTACTACACCAGGGTCATTACTACACCAGGGTCATTACTACACCAGGGTTATTACTACACCAGGGTTATTACTACACCAGGGTTATTACTACACCAGGGTTATTACTACACCAGGGTCATTACTACACCAGGGTTATTACTACACCAGGGTTATTACTACACCAGGGTTATTACTACACCAGGGTTATTACTACACCAGGGTTATTACTACACCAGGGTCATTACACCAGGGTTATTACTACACCAGGGTCATTACACCAGGGTTATTACTACACCAGGGTTATTACTACACCAGGGTTATTACTACACCAGGATCATTACTACACCAGGGTCATTACACCAGGGTTATTACTACACCAGGGTCATTACTACACCAGGGTCATTACTACACCAGGGTTATTACTACACCAGGGTTATTACTACACCAGGGTTATTACTACACCAGGGTTATTACTACACCAGGGTCATTACACCAGGGTTATTACTACACCAGGGTCATTACACCAGGGTTATTACTACACCAGGGTTATTACTACACCAGGGTTATTACTACACCAGGGTCATTACTACACCAGGGTCATTACTACACCAGGGTTATTACTACACCAGGGTTATTACTACACCAGGGTTATTACTACACCAGGGTTATTACTACACCAGGGTCATTACTACACCAGGGTTATTACTACACCAGGGTTATTACTACACCAGAGTCATTACTACACCAGGGTCATTACACCAGGGTCATTACTACACCAGGGTCATTACACCAGGGTCATTACTACACCAGGGTTATTACTACACCAGGGTCATTACTACACCAGGGTTATTACTACACCAGGGTTATTACTACACCAGGGTTATTACTACACCAGGGTTATTACTACACCAGGGTTATTACTACACCAGGGTTATTACTACACCAGGGTTATTACTACACCAGGGTCATTACACCAGGGTCATTACTACACCAGGGTTATTACTACACCAGGGTCATTACTACACCAGGGTTATTACTACACCAGGGTCATTACTACACCAGGGTTATTACTACACCAGGGTTATTACTACACCAGGGTTATTACTACAACAGGGTCATTACTACACCAGGGTTATTACTACACCAGGGTTATTACTACACCAGAGTCATTACTACACCAGGGTCATTACACCAGGGTCATTACTACACCAGGGTCATTACACCAGGGTAATTACTACACCAGGGTTATTACTACACCAGGGTCATTACTACACCAGGGTTATTACTACACCAGGGTTATTACTACACCAGGGTTATTACTACACCAGGGTTATTACTACACCAGGGTTATTACTACACCAGGGTTATTACTACACCAGGGTCATTACACCAGGGTCATTACTACACCAGGGTTATTACTACACCAGGGTTATTACTACACCAGGGTCATTACACCAGGGTCATTACTACACCAGGGTTATTACTACACCAGGGTCATTACTACACCAGGGTCATTACACCAGGGTCATTACTACACCAGGGTTATTACTACACCAGGGTCATTACTACACCAGGGTTATTACTACACCAGGGTTATTACTACACCAGGGTTATTACTACACCAGGGTTATTACTACACCAGGGTTATTACTACACCAGGGTCATTACTACACCAGGGTCATTACACCAGGGTTATTACTACACCAGGGTTATTACTACACCAGGGTTATTACTACACCAGGATCATTACTACACCAGGGTCATTACACCAGGGTTATTACTACACCAGGGTTATTACTACACCAGGGTTATTACTACACCAGGGTTATTACTACACCAGGGTCATTACTACACCAGGGTCATTACACCAGGGTTATTACTACACCAGGGTTATTACTACACCAGGGTTATTACTACACCAGGATCATTACTACACCAGGGTCATTACACCAGGGTTATTACTACACCAGGGTTATTACTACACCAGGGTTATTACTACACCAGGGTTATTACTACACCAGGGTCATTACTACACCAGGGTCATTACACCAGGGTTATTACTACACCAGGGTTATTACTACACCAGGATCATTACTACACCAGGGTCATTACACCAGGGTTATTACTACACCAGAGTCATTAAGACTGTACACCACCAGTCACTACACCAGGGTCATTAAGACTGCATGTCACCTGTACACCACCAGTCACTACACCAGGGTCATTAAGACTGCATGTCACCTGTACACCAGTCGCCTCCTAAACAACTCACCCCTTGCTTAAGACACCCATATAAACAGCCCCCTTTCAAAACACCCCCTTCCCCTTTGAACAAACGCAGTCTCCTCCATATGACATCAGCAAACGAGAAATCAGAAATCCATACCAGGCAAAGGTGTAACTTTCCCAAAGGTTAATTAACATGTAAATTGGCAGGCAGGTCTGGTGATGAGGCAGAGGTGTCGAAATAACTCTCTCTCTGACTGTCCCCTTGACCGAAGTGTCAGCAGCGCGTGGTGGTGGTGTCAGACGCGTCAAGTGGTGTCAGACGTGTGAAATGGACATGTGGGTGTCAGAGGTGTGTAGCAGTGGTGTCAGACGCGTCAAGTGGTGTGTAGCAATGGTGTCAGACGCGTCAAGTGGTGTGTAGCAATGGTGTCAGACGCGTCAAGTGGTGTGAAATGGATAAGGATGTTGTTGGTGTGGGAGTGATGGTGAGGATGTTGTTGGTGTGGGAGTGATGGTGAGGATGTTGTTGGTGTGGGAGTGATGGTGAGGATGTTGTTGGTGTGGGAGTGATGGTGAGGATGTTGTTGGTGTGGGAGTGATGGTGAGGATGTTGTTGGTGTGGGAGTGATGGTGAGGATGTTGTTGGTGTGGGAGTGATGGTGAGGATGTTGTTGGTGTGGGAGTGATGGTGAGGATGTTGTTGGTGTGGGAGTGATGGTGAGGATGTTGTTGGTGTGGGAGTGATGGTGAGGATGTTGTTGGTGTGGGAGTGATGGTGAGGATGTTGTTGGTGTGGGAGTGATGGTGAGGATGTAGTTGGTGTGGGAGTGATGGTGAGGATGTTGCTGGTGTGGGAGTGATGGTGAGGATGTTGTTGGTGTGGGAGTGATGGTGAGGATGTTGCTGGTGTGGGAGTGATGGTGAGGATGTTGTTGGTGTGGGAGTGATGGTGAGGATGTTGTTGGTGTGGGAGTGATGGTGAGGATGTTGTTGGTGTGGGAGTGATGGTGAGGATGTTGTTGGTGTGGGAGTGATGGTGAGGATGTTGTTGGTGTGGGAGTGATGGTGAGGATGTTGTTGGTGTGGGAGTGATGGTGAGGATGTTGTTGGTGTGGGAGTGATGGTGAGGATGTTGCTGGTGTGGGAGTGATGGTGAGGATGTTGTTGGTGTGGGAGTGATGGTGAGGATGTTGCTGGTGTGGGAGTGATGGTGAGGATGTTGGTGTGGGAGTGATGGTGAGGATGTTGTTGGTGTGGGAGTGATGGTGAGGATATTGTTGGTGTGGGAGTGATGGTGAGGATATTGTTGGTGTGGGAGTGATGGTGAGGATGTTGCTGGTGTGGGAGTGATGGTGAGGATGTTGTTGGTGTGGGAGTGATGGTGAGGATGTTGTTGGTGTGGGAGTGATGGTGAGGATGTTGTTGGTGTGGGAGTGATGGTGAGGATATTGTTGGTGTGGGAGTGATGGTGAGGATATTGTTGGTGTGGGAGTGATGGTGAGGATGTTGCTGGTGTGGGAGTGATGGTGAGGATGTTGTTGGTGTGGGAGTGATGGTGAGGATGTTGTTGGTGTGGGAGTGATGGTGAGGATGTTGTTGGTGTGGGAGTGATGGTGAGGATGTTGCTGGTGTGGGAGTGATGGTGAGGATGTTGTTGGTGTGGGAGTGATGGTGAGGATGTTGCTGGTGTGGGAGTGATGGTGAGGATGTTGTTGGTGTGGGAGTGATGGTGAGGATGTTGCTGGTGTGGGAGTGATGGTGAGGATGTTGTTGGTGTGGGAGTGATGGTGAGGATGTTGTTGGTGTGGGAGTGATGGTGAGGATATTGTTGGTGTGGGAGTGATGGTGAGGATATTGTTGGTGTGGGAGTGATGGTGAGGATGTTGCTGGTGTGGGAGTGATGGTGAGGATGTTGTTGGTGTGGGAGTGATGGTGAGGATGTTGTTGGTGTGGGAGTGATGGTGAGGATGTTGTTGGTGTGGGAGTGATGGTGAGGATATTGTTGGTGTGGGAGTGATGGTGAGGATATTGTTGGTGTGGGAGTGATGGTGAGGATGTTGCTGGTGTGGGAGTGATGGTGAGGATGTTGTTGGTGTGGGAGTGATGGTGAGGATGTTGTTGGTGTGGGAGTGATGGTGAGGATGTTGTTGGTGTGGGAGTGATGGTGAGGATGTTGCTGGTGTGGGAGTGATGGTGAGGATGTTGCTGGTGTGGGAGTGATGGTGAGGATGTTGTTGGTGTGGGAGTGATGGTGAGGATGTTGCTGGTGTGGGAGTGATGGTGAGGATGTTGTTGGTGTGGGAGTGATGGTGAGGATGTTGCTGGTGTGGGAGTGATGGTGAGGATGTTGCTGGTGTGGGAGTGATGGTGAGGATGTTGTTGGTGTGGGAGTGATGGTGAGGATGTTGTTGGTGTGGGAGTGATGGTGAGGATGTTGCTGGTGTGGGAGTGATGGTGAGGATGTTGTTGGTGTGGGAGTGATGGTGAGGATGTTGCTGGTGTGGGAGTGATGGTGAGGATGTTGTTGGTGTGGGAGTGATGGTGAGGATGTTGTTGGTGTGGGAGTGATGGTGAGGATGTTGCTGGTGTGGGAGTGATGGTGAGGATATTGTTGGTGTGGGAGTGATGGTGAGGATATTGTTGGTGTGGGAGTGATGGTGAGGATGTTGCTGGTGTGGGAGTGATGGTGAGGATGTTGTTGGTGTGGGAGTGATGGTGAGGATATTGTTGGTGTGGGAGTGATGGTGAGGATATTGTTGGTGTGGGAGTGATGGTGAGGATGTTGCTGGTGTGGGAGTGATGGTGAGGATGTTGTTGGTGTGGGAGTGATGGTGAGGATGTTGTTGGTGTGGGAGTGATGGTGAGGATGTTGTTGGTGTGGGAGTGATGGTGAGGATATTGTTGGTGTGGGAGTGATGGTGAGGATATTGTTGGTGTGGGAGTGATGGTGAGGATGTTGTTGGTGTGGGAGTGATGGTGAGGATGTTGTTGGTGTGGGAGTGATGGTGAGGATGTTGTTGGTGTGGGAGTGATGGTGAGGATGTTGCTGGTGTGGGAGTGATGGTGAGGATGTTGTTGGTGTGGGAGTGATGGTGAGGATGTTGCTGGTGTGGGAGTGATGGTGAGGATGTTGTTGGTGTGGGAGTGATGGTGAGGATGTTGCTGGTGTGGGAGTGATGGTGAGGATGTTGTTGGTGTGGGAGTGATGGTGAGGATGTTGTTGGTGTGGGAGTGATGGTGAGGATATTGTTGGTGTGGGAGTGATGGTGAGGATATTGTTGGTGTGGGAGTGATGGTGAGGATGTTGCTGGTGTGGGAGTGATGGTGAGGATGTTGTTGGTGTGGGAGTGATGGTGAGGATGTTGTTGGTGTGGGAGTGATGGTGAGGATGTTGTTGGTGTGGGAGTGATGGTGAGAATATTGTTGGTGTGGGAGTGATGGTGAGGATATTGTTGGTGTGGGAGTGATGGTGAGGATGTTGCTGGTGTGGGAGTGATGGTGAGGATGTTGTTGGTGTGGGAGTGATGGTGAGGATGTTGTTGGTGTGGGAGTGATGGTGAGGATGTTGTTGGTGTGGGAGTGATGGTGAGGATGTTGCTGGTGTGGGAGTGATGGTGAGGATGTTGCTGGTGTGGGAGTGATGGTGAGGATGTTGTTGGTGTGGGAGTGATGGTGAGGATGTTGCTGGTGTGGGAGTGATGGTGAGGATGTTGTTGGTGTGGGAGTGATGGTGAGGATGTTGCTGGTGTGGGAGTGATGGTGAGGATGTTGCTGGTGTGGGAGTGATGGTGAGGATGTTGTTGGTGTGGGAGTGATGGTGAGGATGTTGCTGGTGTGGGAGTGATGGTGAGGATGTTGCTGGTGTGGGAGTGATGGTGAGGATGTTGTTGGTGTGGGAGTGATGGTGAGGATATTGTTGGTGTGGGAGTGATGGTGAGGATGTTGCTGGTGTGGGAGTGATGGTGAGGATGTTACTGGTGTGGGAGTGATGGTGAGGATGTTTTTGGTGTGGGAGTGATGGTGAGGATGTTGTTGGTGTGGGAGTGATGGTGAGAGAGAATGAGAGAGAGAGAGAGAGAGAGGGGGCATTATGCTTCAAGCCAGAGCGAAGTAATTTAGACGAAGAAACAGCCGACTCACCTATTTGTGGTTGCAGGGGTCGAGTCACAGCTCCTGGCCCCGCCTCTTCGCTGATTGGTACTAGGTCCTCTCTCTCCCCGCTCCATGAGCTTCATCAAACCTCGTCTTAAAACTGTGTATGGTTCCTGCCTCCACTACGTCATTTTCCAGGCTATTCCACTGCCTTACAACTCTATGACTGAAGAAATACTTCCTAATATCTGTGTGTGTGTGGTTGTACTCACCTTGTGTGTGTGTCTCGTGACTGTAGGCTTCATAGTGTGCAGTAAGGCCATAATATCCCCAGTCTACCAAGACTGTAAGTGACTGTAATTGCTCTCCCGACTGTTATTTGACTCAGTAAACCAAAGCAGTATTATATGTGACGTGTCCAGCCTTCACCAACCCCACACACCTAACACACTGTACACACACACTTGTATATATCCTGTAATTCTGTTCACTTTGATCATACGGATTTGTATGTAGTTTACACCTCTTAATATATATTTCTACCCCTATATGTTAGCGCCTTTGGCTCACAAGCGAAGGACCCGGGCTCGATCATGGGTAGTATCTGATAAGGTAACATTTCTTAAGCGTTGTATAGCAAGTGTAACTTGATAAATCCCACTGTGAGGGCGAAACGTTGTCAGTAAAGGATTGCATAACGTATGCCGTAGCTCGATTGATACCTCACTCACCTCACACACTGAGGTCCGTAGTTCGATCCCCGGTACGGGTGTAAACATTAGGATGCGTTTCTTTAAGATACCTGCTGTCCTTGTTCACATAGCAGTAAAATAGGTACCTGGGCGTTAGCCGGCTGGCGTGGGTCGCATCCTGGGAGCAAAGCTGACCTTATTTCCCCGAAATACTTTCTATGTTGTAGTGTGTTATGAGTGTGAGCTATGGTCTGTATAAGTTGTATCATGTACTGGTAGGATTTCTAAAGGGTAAGTAGACGACGACCTATCCAATAGTCCTAAGGTCCCAGACCTAGGGCACAACCCTGTGTAACTGTGTTGGTAAAGGCGAAATCTCCTTGTACCTGACCTTTGCCTCTGCGAAAATACTGTGAGATTCTTGCTTTCAGACAAATTGAGAAGTAAGCTCTCAATTTTCCTTAACATTACGAGAGGCAGGCGTAAAAAAAGAGGTCTGGAGGCGGCCCTAATGCAACAGGGGCACCCTAAACCCTTCCTGGAACTTAGTGGGGCCATAAAGGGAGGGATGAGGGCCCCCAGGGATGTATGGAGGCTGAGATGCCAGACGTGATGCTCGGCTTTCTCAGGTCTTCTGTGTTGTGTCTCGGTGATGACCCGAAACCTTGGTACGTAACACGACTTTCCTCTCTCTCTCTCTCTCTCTCTCTCTCTCTCTCTCTCTCTCTCTCTCTCTCTCTCTCTCTCTCTCTCTCTCTCTCTCCCCCTCCCTCCCTCCCTCCCTCCCTCCCTCTTCCCTTTTCCCCTCTCTCCCTTTTTCTCTCTCTCCCCTCTTCCTCTCTCCCCTCTCCCTCTCTCTCCCTTTTCCTCTCCCTTTTTTTCCTCTCTCTCCCCTCTTCCTCTCCCTCTTCCTCTCTCTCCCCTCTTCCTCTCTCTCTCTCTTCCTCTCCCTCTCTCTTCCTCTCCCTCTCTCTTCCTCTCCCTCTCTCTGTCTCATTTCCTTTTCTTTGCTCTGATATTCGGCATTTTCCCCCTCTAGTCCTCTCCCATGACTAAAAATATGTCAGTGGGACAACACCTGTGTATCTTACACTGCAGATGTTTCGCCCATCAGTGGTTTTGTCAATATATTGCATAGTTTTGAACGAAAGACTGATCCCCTTACCAGCAGCTGGTTTTTACAAGACTGAGGGACTGACATCTTTTCCTACAGTTTTCCATTTGTGTGTCTGTGTTGCGTAGATGAAACCACTGGAGGGGCGAAACGTCTACAAATGAAGGTATCCAGGACTTGCCGATGTTTTTATTTCATCTTTCTTCACAAGTAGAGGGTTTTCTTCACAACTGAAGGGTGACGGGTTTGATCCCCTGGCGAGGGAGGCGTAGGGGAGTCTCCTAGCACCTGTTGATCCCTTCCTGTTAACGGAAGTAGATACCTGGGTGTTAGTCTACTGTTATTGGTGGCATCTTGGGTAAGGGGTGCCCCTGTTCACCTAGCACCTGGTGCCCCTGTTCACCTAGCACCTGGTGTCCCTGTTTACCTAGCACCTGGTGCCCCTGTTTACCTAGCACCTGGTGCCCCTGTTCACCTAGCACCTGGTGCCCCTGTTCACCTAGCACCTGGTGCCCCTGTTCACCTAGCACCTGGTGCCCCTGTTCACCTAGCACCTGGTGTCCCTGTTCACCTAGCACCTGGTGCCCCTGTTCACCTAGCACCTGGTGCCCCTGTTTACCTAGCACCTGGTGCCCCTGTTCACCTAACAACTGGTGTCCTTGTTTACCTAGCACCTGGTGCCCCTGTTCACCTAGCACCTGGTGCCCCTGTTCACCTAGCACCTGGTGCCCCTGTTCACCTAGCACCTGGTGCCCCTGTTCACCTAGCACCTGGTGCGCCTGTTCACCTAGCACCTGGTGCCTCTGTTTACCTAAGACCTGGTGCCCCCGTTCACTTAGCACCTGGTGCCCCTGTTTACCTAAGACCTGGTGCCCCTGTTCACTTAGCACCTGGTGCCCCTGTTTACCTAAGACCTGGTGCCCCTGTTCACTTAGCACCTGATGCCCCTGTTCACCTAGCACCTGGCGCCCCTGTTCACCTAGCACCTGGTGCCCCTGTTCACCTAGCACCTGGTGCCCCTGTTCACTTAGCACCTGGTGCCCCTGTTCACCTAGCACCTGGTGCCCCTGTTCACCTAGCACCTGGTGCCCCTGTTCACCTAGCACCTGGTGCCCCTGTTCACCTAGCACCTGGTGCCCCTGTTCACCTAGCACCTGGTGTCCCTGTTCACCTAGCACCTGGTGCCCCTGTTCACCTAGCACCTGGTGCCCCTGTTCACCTAGCACCTGGTGCCCCTGTTTACCTAGCACCTGGTGCCCCTGTTTACCTAGCACCTGGTGCCCCTGTTTACCTAGCACCTGGTGTCCCTGTTCACCTAGCACCTGGTGTCCCTGTTTACCTAGCACCTGGTGTCCCTGTTTACCTAGCACCTGGTGCACCTGTTCACCTAGCACCTGGTGCCCCTGTTTACCTAGCACCTGGTGCCCCTGTTCACTTAGCACCTGGTGCCCCTGTTCACCTAGCACCTGGTGTCCCTGTTTACCTAGCACCTGGTGTCCCTGTTTACCTAGCACCTGGTGCACCTGTTCACCTAGCACCTGGTGCCCCTGTTTACCTAGCACCTGGTGCCCCTGTTCACCTAGCACCTGGTGCCCCTGTTCACCTAGCACCTGGTGTCCCTGTTTACCTAGCACCTGGTGCCCCTGTTCACCTAGCACCTGGTGCCCCTGTTCACCTAGCACCCGGTGCCCCTGTTTACCTAGCACCTGGTTCCCCTGTTCACCTAACACCTGGTGCCCCTGTTCACCTAGCACCTGTGCCCCTGTTCACCTAGCATCCGGTGCTCCTGTTTACCTAGCACCTGCTACTGTTCACCTTGTGTCCCTGTTCACCTAGCACCCGGTGCCCCTGTTTACCTAGCACCTGCTGCTGTTCACCTAGCACCTGATGCTGTTCACCTAGTAATAGATACATAGGTGCTGATAGACTTTTGTTACCTAGACAGGAGGACGTATGTACTGGGTTTTCCTGGGTTACTAAACCTTCTGTTTGGGTATACCTGGGATATACCTGGAGTATACCTGGAGGGTCCATGACCAGGCCTCGCGGTGTATCAGGACTTGATCAGCCAGGCTGTTACTGCTGGACGTAGGAACCACAGCCCGGTCGGTCAGGTACTGACTTTAGGTGCCTGTCCAGGTATCTACTCCTAGGTAACTATCTACTAACACCTATCTACTTCTAGGTAACAGATGGATTAGGTACTTCAAGTCGAATTAAATAATCAGCCATCGACCAACAATTGCTAGAATTTCTACTAGACTGTCTTGCAAGATGCACATGCAACGAATAGGTTAGGTACGTCAGGAAACAGGTCAAAGGCTAGTTAGGTACGTCAGGAAACATGACAGAGGTTAGTTAGGTACGTCAGGAAACATGACAGAGGTTAGTTAGGTACGTCAGGAAACATGACAGAGGTTAGTTAGGTACGTCAGGAAACATGAGAGAGGTTAGTTAGGTACGTCAGGAAACATGACAGAGGTTAGTTAGGTACGTCAGGAAACAGGTCGAAGGTTATGTACGTCAGGAAACATGACAGAGGTTAATTAGGTACATCAGGAAACAGGCCAACGGTTAGTTAGGTACGTCAGGAAACAGGTCAAAGGTTAGTTAGGTACGTCAGGAAACAGGTCAGAGGTTAGGTACGTCAGGAAACAGGTCAAAGGTTAGTTAGGTACGTCAGAAAACAGGTCAGAGGTTAGGTACGTCAGGAAACAGGTCAAAGGTTAATTAGGTACGTCAGGAAACAGGTCAAAGGTTAATTAGGTACGTCAGGAAACAGGTCAAAGGTTAATTAGGTACGTCAGGAAACAGGTCAAAGGTTAATTAGGTACGTCAGGAAACAGGTCAAAGGTTAGTTAGGTACGTCAGAAAACAGGTCAGAGGTTAGGTACGTCAGGAAACAGGTCAAAGGTTAATTAGGTACGACAGGAAACAAGTCAAAGGTTAGTTAGGTACGTCAGGAAACAGGTCAAAGGTTAATTAGGTACGTCAGGAAACAGGTCAAAGGTTAATTAGGTACGTCAGGAAACAGGTCAAAGGTTAATTAGGTACGTCAGGAAACAGGTCAAAGGTTAATTAGGTACGTCAGGAAACAGGTCAAAGGTTAGTTAGGTACGTCAGAAAACAGGTCAGAGGTTAGGTACGTCAGGAAACAGGTCAAAGGTTAATTAGGTACGTCAGGAAACAAGTCAAAGGTTAGTTAGGTACGTCAGGAAACAGGACAAAAGTGTTTCCTGAGGCTGGTCTTAGTCATATAATGACCCACAGAAGTAACTCTTGGTCGTCTGACCGGCGACTTCCGCTGGCTTACCCTTCCACCCCTTTATAAAAAAAATTAAAAGGCTTTGATTAACGCTATGTTAAATGACACGACCTTTTACAACAGAGGATTTAACACTAATTTGATAGCATTCGAACGTTTAAAACAAAGGATTTAACTCCAGTGTAGAATAGCAAAGCACTTCTTGCCGAATAAGGCAAGCGAAAATTTGTGTATGCAATAAATTCGCAAAAATTATTTGAAACTAACGAAAAAAATATATTTTATTGTGTTTATTATTAAATTATCGTAAATTTATCTAAGATATATTTAGTTGAATGAGGCTAAATTAAATTACGCTTGTTATAATAAGGTCAGGTAAGTTTTCTAAGGTTCTTTTGGTACAAAATTATTAATTTTTACAATGTCATAAATAGAAAAATTTTACCTATTCGGCACGATATATATATATATATATATATATATATATATATATATATATATATATATATATATATATATATATATATATATATATATATATCGTGTTTGGCTTCCAGTGCATTAGTCAAGAAGATAGTACCCGAACGCTTGAGAGACTTGGTAGGAGCTCAAGATCCCAGGTTTACTGAAGCAGCGATTCGGTGGGACACCCTTACAGATTCCTCCAGTAGACCAGCTCCCTCCAAACAGCACAAACAGTCCCACTGGGACAAACCGATCATGGAAAAAATCGCCAACACAATGCTCCAGAGAGGAAATGCCTGCAGCATTCTGGGCACGCGGCCCACCGCCGGGGAGCTGGACGAAGTATTCGAGATGTAGCGCTGAGTCACCTATGTTGTTTTACTTTCTATCGTATTTTTGTGAATGTTTTGTCAATGTATTTTGTCTTTAAATAAAATATGTATATATAATATAGGGGGTGGTAGAAGAAAATTCTCAAACAGCTTCAGGGAGAATCTTGAGTTTTCTCTGAAGCAAGTTTATTCTTTTCTCTGAGGATGAGGGTCCCCAGGACAGTTCTAGAGGTGGTACCTCCCTATATTGTATATATATATATATATATATATATATATATATATATATATATATATATATATATATATATATATATATATATATATATATATATATATATATTGATATATACTACTGGAGCTTATTCCGCTGTTTCGCCCGAGGTTTGCCATTATCTAGAGTGATAATCTAGTCGGGGGCAAAACGTTGTAATGAAGGTCTGACTGCAGACACGGGACCACCAGTTGTTTATTGATTTGGTGGGGAGACACTTGTAATTATCAGGTCAGGGTAAATTGTCTGACTGCCCTCCACTACTACCCTGCCTTCTACCACTACTACCCTGCCATCCACCACCACCACCAAGCCCTCCACCACCACCACTACCCTGCCTTCCACCACCACCACCACCCACCCCTCCACCACCACCCTGCCATCCACCACCACCATGCCTTCCACCACCACCACCACCCAGCCCTCCACCAACACCCTGCCCTCCACCACCCTGGCCTCCACCACCACCACCCTGCCCTCCACCACCACCCTGCCCTCCACCACGACCCTGACCTCCACAACCACCCTGCCTTCCACCACCACCCGGTCCTCCAACACCCCCCTGCCCTCCACCACCACCCTGCCCTCCACCACCACCCTGCCCTCCACCACCACCCTGCCCTCCAACACCACCCAGCCTTACACCACCACCCTGCCTTCCACCACCACCCAGCCCTACACCACCACCACCCTGCCCTCCAGCACCACCCTGCCCTCCACCACCACACTGCCTTCCACCACCACCCTGCCCTCCACCACCACCCTGCCCTCCACCACCACCCTGCCCTCCAACACCACCCAGCCCTACACCACCACCCTGCCATCCACCACCACCCTGCCTTCCACCACCACCACCACCCAGCCCTCCACCAACACCCTGCCCTCCACCCCGCCCTCCACCACCACCACCCTGCCCTCCACCACCACCCTGCCCTCCACCACGACCCTGCCCTCCACAACCACCCTGCCTTCCACCACCACCCGGTCCTCCAACACCACCCTGCCCTCCACCACCACCCTGCCCTCCACCACCCTGCCCTCCAACACCACCCAGCCCTACACCACCACCCTGCCTTCCACCACCACCCTGCCTTCCACCACCACCACCACCACCCGGTCCTCCAACACCCCCCTGCCCTCCACCACCACCCTGCCTTCCACCACCACCCTGCCCTCCACCACCACCACCCTGCCCTCCACCACCACCCAGCCCTCCACCACCACCACCCTGCCCTCCAACACCACCCTGCCCTCCACCACCACCCGGTCCTCCACCACCACCCTGCCCTCCACCACCACCCTGCCCTCCAACACCACCCAGCCCTACACCACCACCCTGCCTTCCACCACCACCCTGCCTTCCACCACCACCACTACCCGGTCCTCCAACACCACCCTGCCCTCCACCACCACCCAGCCCTCCACCACCACCCTGCCTTCCACCATCACAATGCCCGCCACCACTACTGGAGCAAGACTGGATGGTTGCTAGTGTTACTACTGGACCAAGACTGTGGATGGTTGCTAGTGTTACTACTGGACCAAGACTGTCGATGGTTGCTAGTGTTGCTACTGGACCAAGACTCTAGATGGTTGCTAGTGTTGCTACTGGACGAAGACTGTGGATGGTTGCTACTGGACCAAGACTCTAGATGGTTGCTAGTGTTGCTACTGGACGAAGACTGTGGATGGTTGCTACTGGACCAAGACTGTGGATGGTTGCTAGTGTTGCTACTGGACCAAGACTCTGGATGGTTGCTAGTGTTGCTACTGGACCAAGACTGTCGATGGTTGCTAGTGTTGCTACTGGACCAAGACTCTGGATGGTTGCTAGTGTTGCTACTGGACGAAGACTGTGGATGGTTGCTAGTGTTGCTACTGGACCAAGACTGTGGATGGTTGCTAGTGTTGCTACTGGACCAAGACTCTGGATGGTTGCTAGTGTTGCTACTGGACGAAGACTGTGGATGGTTGCTAGTGTTGCTACTGGACCAAGACTCTGGATGGTTGCTAGTGTTGCTACTGGACGAAGACTGTGGATGGTTGCTAGTGTTGCTACTGGAGCAAGACTACGGATGGTTGCTAGTGTTACTACTGGACCAAGACTACGGATAGTTGCTAGTGTTCCTACTGTACCAAGACTGTGGATGGTTGCTAGTGTTGCTACTGGACCAAGACTGTGGATGGTTGCTACTGGACCAAGACTGTGGATGGTTGCTAGTGTTGCTACTGGACCAAGACTGTGGATGGTTGCTAGTGTTGCTACTGGACCAAGACTACGGATGGTTGCTAGTGATACTACTGGACCAAGACTGTGGATGGTTGCTAGTGTTACTACTGGACCAAGACTGTGGATGGTTGCTAGTGTTACTACTGGACCAAGACTACAGATAGTTGCTAGTGTTACTACTGGAGCAAGACTACGGATGGTTGCTAGTGTTACTACTGGAGCAAGACTACGGATGGTTGCTAGTGTTACTACTGGAGCAAGACTACGGATGGTTGCTAGTGTTATTACTGGAGCAAGACTATGGATGGTTGCTAGTGTTACTACTGGAGCAAGACTACGGATGGTTGCTAGTGTTACTACTGGAGCAAGACTACGGATGGTTGCTAGTGTTATTACTGGAGCAAGACTACGGATGGTTGCTAGTGTTATTACTGGAGCAAGACTACGGATGGTTGCTAGTGTTACTACTGGAGCAAGACTACGGATGGTTGCTAGTGTTACTACTGGAGCAAGACTACGGATGGTTGCTAGTGTTACTACTGGAGCAAGACTACGGATGGTTGCTAGTGTTACTACTGGAGCAAGACTACGGATGGTTGCTAGTGTTACTACTGGAGCAAGACTACGGATGGTTGCTAGTGTTACTACTGGAGCAAGACTACGGATGGTTGCTAGTGTTACTACTGGAGCAAGACTACGGATGGTTGCTAGTGTTACTACTGGAGCAAGACTACGGATGGTTGCTAGTGTTACTACTGGAGCAAGACTACGGATGGTTGCTAGTGTTACTACTGGAGCAAGACTACGGATGGTTGCTAGTGTTACTACTGGAGCAAGACTACGGATGGTTGCTAGTGTTACTACTGGAGCAAGACTACGGATGGTTGCTAGTGTTACTACTGGACCAAGACTACGGATGGTTGCTAGTGTTGCTACTGGACCAAGACTGTGGATGGTTGCTAGTGTTGCTACTGGACCAAGACTCTGGATGTTTGCTAGTGTTGCTACTGGACCAAGACTCTGGATGGTTGCTAGTGTTACTACTGGACCAAGACTCTGGATGGTTGCTAGTGTTACTACTGGACCAAGACTCTGGATGGTTGCTAGTGTTAGTACTGGACCAAGACTGGATGGTTGTTAGTGTTGCGACTGGACCAAGACTCTGGATGGTTGCTAGTGTTGCTACTGGACCAAGACTCTGGATGGATGCTGGTGTTACTACTAGACCAAGACTGTGGAGGTTGCTAGTGTTGCTACTGGACCAAGACTCTGGATGGTTGCTAATGTTGCTACTGCACCAAGACTGTGGATGGTTGCTGGTGTTGCTACTGGACCAAGACTACGGATGGTTGCTAGTGTTGCTACTGGAACAAGACTGTGGATGGTTGCTAGTGTTGCTATTGGACCAAGACTGGATGGTTGCTAATGTTGCTACTGCACCAAGACTGTGGATGGTTGCTGGTGTTGCTACTGGACCAAGACTACGGATGGTTGCTAGTGTTGCTACTGGAACAAGACTGTGGATGGTTGCTAGTGTTGCTGCTGGACCAAGACTCTGGATGGTTGCTAGTGTTGCTACTGGACCAAGACTGTGGATGGTTGCTAGTGTTGCTACTGGACCAAGACTCTGGATGGTTGCTAGTGTTGCTACTGAACCAAGACTCTGGATGGTTGCTAGTGTTACTACTGGACCAAGACTCTGGATGGTTGCTAGTGTTACTACTGGACCAAGACTCTGGATGGTTGCTAGTGTTGCTACTATACCAAGACTCTGGATGGTTGCTAGTGTTGCTATTGGACCAAGACTGTGGATGGTTGCTAGTGTTGCTACTGGACCAAGACTGTGGATGGTTGCTAGTGTTACTACTGGAGCAAGACTGTGGATGGTTGCTAGTGTTATTACTGGAGCAAGACTACGGATGGTTGCTAGTGTTACTACTGGAGCAAGACTACGGATGGTTGCTAGTGTTACTACTGGAGCAAGACTACGGATGGTTGCTAGTGTTACTACTGGAGCAAGACTACGGATGGTTGCTAGTGTTACTACTGGAGCAAGACTACGGATGGTTGCTAGTGTTATTACTGGAGCAAGACTACGGATGGTTGCTAGTGTTACTACTGGAGCAAGACTACGGATGGTTGCTAGTGTTACTACTGGAGCAAGACTACGGATGGTTGCTAGTGTTATTACTGGAGCAAGACTACGGATGGTTGCTAGTGTTACTACTGGAGCAAGACTACGGATGGTTGCTAGTGTTACTACTGGAGCAAGACTACGGATGGTTGCTAGTGTTACTACTGGAGCAAGACTACGGATGGTTGCTAGTGTTACTACTGGAGCAAGAAAACGGATGGTTGCTAGTGTTACTACTGGAGCAAGACTACGGATGGTTGCTAGTGTTACTACTGGAGCAAGACTACGGATGGTTGCTAGTGTTACTACTGGAGCAAGACTACGGATGGTTGCTAGTGTTACTACTGGAGCAAGACTACGGATGGTTGCTAGTGTTACTACTGGAGCAAGACTACGGATGGTTGCTAGTGTTACTACTGGAGCAAGACTACGGATGGTTGCTAGTGTTACTACTGGAGCAAGACTACGGATGGTTGCTAGTGTTACTACTGGAGCAAGACTACGGATGGTTGCTAGTGTTACTACTGGAGCAAGACTACGGATGGTTGCTAGTGTTACTACTGGAGCAAGACTACGGATGGTTGCTAGTGTTACTACTGGAGCAAGACTACGGATGGTTGCTAGTGTTACTACTGGAGCAAGACTACGGATGGTTGCTAGTGTTATTACTGGAGCAAGACTACGGATGGTTGCTAGTGTTATTACTGGAGCAAGACTACGGATGGTTGCTAGTGTTACTACTGGAGCAAGACTACGGATGGTTGCTAGTGTTACTACTGGAGCAAGACTACGGATGGTTGCTAGTGTTACTACTGGAGCAAGACTACGGATGGTTGCTAGTGTTACTACTGGAGCAAGACTACGGATGGTTGCTAGTGTTACTACTGGAGCAAGACTACGGATGGTTGCTAGTGTTACTACTGGAGCAAGACTACGGATGGTTGCTAGTGTTACTACTGGAGCAAGACTACGGATGGTTGCTAGTGTTACTACTGGAGCAAGACTACGGATGGTTGCTAGTGTTACTACTGGAGCAAGACTACGGATGGTTGCTAGTGTTACTACTGGACCAAGACTACGGATGGTTGCTAGTGTTGCTACTGGACCAAGACTGTGGATGGTTGCTAGTGTTGCTACTGGACCAAGACTCTGGATGTTTGCTAGTGTTGCTACTGGACCAAGACTCTGGATGGTTGCTAGTGTTACTACTGGACCAAGACTCTGGATGGTTGCTAGTGTTACTACTGGACCAAGACTCTGGATGGTTGCTAGTGTTAGTACTGGACCAAGACTGGATGGTTGTTAGTGTTGCGACTGGACCAAGACTCTGGATGGTTGCTAGTGTTGCTACTGGACCAAGACTCTGGATGG
>NC_091385.1:7287875-7320375 GCF_038502225.1 Cherax quadricarinatus
GTGTAAAATAGTGTGTAAAATAGTGTGTAAATAGTGTGTAAAATAGTGTGTAAAATAGTGTGTAAAATAGTGTGTAAAATAGTGTGTAAATAGTGTGCAAAATAGTGTGTAAATAGTGTGTAAAATAGTGTGTAAAATAGTGTGTAAATAGTGTGCAAAATAGTGTGTAAAATAGTGTGTAAAATAGTGTGTAAAATAGTGTGTAAAATAGTGTGTAAATAGTGTGTAAAATAGTGTGTAAAATAGTGTGTAAAATAGTGTGTAAATAGTGTGTAAAATAGTGTGTAAAATAGTGTGTAAAATAGTGTGTAAATAGTGTGTAAAATAGTGTGTAAATAGTGTGTAAAATAGTGTGTAAATAGTGTGTAAAATAATGTGTAAAATAGTGTGTAAAATAGTGTGTAAATAGTGTGTAAATAGTGTGTAAAATAGTGTAAATAGTGTGTAAAATAGTGTGTAAAATAGTGTAAATATTGTGTAAATAAATAAGAACAGCTGGAGGCTTGTTAACTGGTGATTGGAGAGCAAACTTGTTAACCCACTGCCCGGGCTGAGGCAGGACTCCCTGGATGCTTTCTGATTAACCCAGCTGTTTCTGCTTGCATCCTGCAGGTCCACAACGCCACCACCACCTAGTTGATCAGGTCCATCCTTCAGGAAGTTGTACCTAGTTACCTGGTGGAAATCACTTACCTCTCCGTTTTTTGGTACCTAGTTACCGTGTAGAAACTCCTTACCTGCCCATATTTTGGTACCTAATTACCTCCTGAAAACTCCTTACCCGTCAACTTTTGGTACCTAATTACCTCTTTCACTTACGTGTCCATTTTTGGTACTTAGTTACCTGTGGAAACTACTTTCCTGTCAATTATTGGTACCTAATTACCTCTGAAAAATGTATTCCACTTACCTGTCCACTTAAATAGGGTTGGTGAATGGGTCGTGCTGGTTTAGAGTATCCTGAGCCCAGCAGGAGTCCTGGGTAACTGCCTTAAGTCGCGGGTTCGAGTCTCGGCCAACATTAGTGTTGTTCTCTAATTCAAATTCGTTGTTTAGGAGAGGATCGAACCGTGGTCCATAAACTGACAGACACGACTCAAGCCTTCTGTCTGATATATATATATATATATATATATATATATATATATATATATATATATATATATATATATATATATATATATATATATATATATATATATGTCTCCTGAGAGTGAGTCAGTACTGGTTGCCTGTCTCCTGAGAGTGAGTCAGTCCTGGTTGCCTGTCTCCTGAGAGTGAGTCAGTCCTGGTTGCCTGTCTACTGAGAGTGAGTCAGTTCTAGTTGCCTGTCTCCTGAGAGTGAGTCAGTCCTGGTTGCCTGTCCCCTGAGAGTGAGTCAGTCCTGGTTGCCTGTCTCCTGAGAGTGAGTCAGTCCTGGTTGCCTGTCTCCTGAGAGTGAGTCAGTCCTGGCTGCCTGTCTCCTGAGAGTGAGTCAGTCCTGGTTGCCTGTCTCCTGAGAGTGAGTCAGTCCTGGTTGCCTGTCTACTGAGAGTGAGTCAGTTCTAGTTGCCTGTCTCCTGAGAGTGAGTCAGTCCTGGTTGCCTGTCCCCTGAGAGTGAGTCAGTCCTGGTTGCCTGTCTCCTGAGAGTGAGTCAGTCCTGGTTGCCTGTCTCCTGAGAGTGAGTCAGTCCTGGCTGCCTGTCTCCTGAGAGTGAGTCAGTCCTGGCTGCCTGTCTCCTGAGAGTGAGTCAGTCCTGGTTGCCTGTCTCCTGAGAGTGAGTCAGTCCTGGTTGCCTGTCTCCTGAGAGTGAGTCAGTCCTGGCTGCCTGTCTCCTGAGAGTGAGTCAGTCCTGGCTGCCTGTCTCCTGAGAGTGAGTCAGTCCTGGTTGCCTGTCTCCTGAGAGTGAGTCAGTCCTGGTTGCCTGTCTCCTGAGAGTGAGTCAGTCCTGGTTGCCTGTCTCCTGAGAGTGAGTCAGTCCTGGTTGCCTGTCTCCTGAGAGTGAGTCAGTCCTGGTTGCCTGTCTCCTGAGAGTGAGTCAGTCCTGGTTGCCTGTCTCCTGAGAGTGAGTCAGTCCTGGTTGCCTGTCTCCTGAGACTGAGTCAGTCCTGGTTGCCTGTCTCCTGAGACTGAGTCAGTCCTGGTTGCCTGTCTCCTGAGACTGAGTCAGTCCTGGTTGCCTGTCTCCTGAGAGTGAGTCAGTCCTGGTTGCCTGTCTCCTGAGAGTGAGTCAGTCCTGGTTGCCTGTCTCCTGAGAGTGAGTCAGTCCTGGTTGCCTGTCTCCTGAGAGTGAGTCAGTCCTGGTTGCCTGTCTCCTGAGAGTGAGTCAGTCCTGGTTGCCTGTCTCCTGAGAGTGAGTCAGTCCTGGTTGCCTGTCTCCTGAGAGTGAGTCAGTCCTGGTTGCCTGTCTCCTGAGAGTGAGTCAGTCCTGGTTGCCTGTCTCCTGAGAGTTAGTCAGTCCTGGTTGCCTGTCTCCTGAGAGTGAGTCAGTCCTGGTTGCCTGTCTCCTGAGACTGAGTCAGTCCTGGTTGCCTGTCTCCTGAGAGTGAGTCAGTCCTGGTTGCCTGTCTCCTGAGAGTGAGTCAGTTCTGGTTGTCTGTCTCCTGAGAGTGAGTCAGTCCTGGTTGCCTGTCTCCTGAGAGTGAGTCAGTCCTGGTTGCCTGTCTCCTGAGAGTGAGTCAGTTCTGGTTGCCTGTCTCCTGAGAGTGAGTCAGTCCTGGTTGCCTGTCTCCTGAGAGTGAGTCAGTCCTGGTTGCCTGTCTCCTGAGAGTGAGTCAGTCCTGGTTGCCTGTCTCCTGAGAGTGAGTCAGTTCTGGTTGCCTGTCTCCTGAGAGTGAGTCAGTCCTGGTTGCCTGTCTCCTGAGAGTGAGTCAGTCCTGGTTGCCTGTCTCCTGAGAGTGAGTCAGTTCTGGTTGCCTGTCTCCTGAGAGTGAGTCAGTCCTGGTTGCCTGTCTCCTGAGAGTGAGTCAGTCCTGGTTGCCTGTCTCCTGGCTCACTCAGGCAGCAACACCTCGGTCACAACTTTAAATACATACATGGAGAGTTTTCAGAAAGAATCTGATACCATAAAATTTGGAAATAAAAGGTGTCAGTGAGACGGAAAACGTTGCTAGTCAGGTTTGTTGCTGGTCAGGTTTGTTGCTAGTCTGGTTTGTTGCTAGTCTGGTTTGTTGCTAGTCTGGTTTGTTGCTAGTCTGGTTTGTTGCTAATCTGGTTTGTTGCTAGTCTTGTTTGTTGCTAGTCTGGTTTGTTGCTAGTCTGGTTTGTTGCTAGTCTGGTTTGTTGCTAGTCTGGTTTGTTGCTAGTCTGGTTTGTTGCTAGTCTGGTTTGTTGCTGGTCAGGTTTGTTGCTAGTCAGGTTTGTTGCTAGTCAGGTTTGTTGCTAGTCAGGTTTGTTGCTAGTCTGGTTTGTTGCTGGTCAGGTTTGTTGCTAGTCAGGTTTGTTGCTAGTCTGGTTTGTTGCTGGTCAGGTTTGTTGCTAGTCAGGTTTGTTGCTAGTCAGGTTTGTTGCTAGTCTGGTTTGTTGCTGGTCAGGTTTGTTGCTAGTCAGGTTTGTTGCTAGTCTGGTTTGTTGCTAGTCTGGTTTGTTGCTAGTCTGGTTTGTTGCTAGTCTGGTTTGTTGCTAGTCTGGTTTGTTGCTAGTCAGGTTTGTTGCTAGTCTGGTTTGTTGCTAGCCTGGTTTGTTGCTGGTCAGGTTTGTTGCTAGTCTGGTTTGTTGCTGGTCAGGTTTGTTGCTAGTCAGGTTTGTTGCTAGTCAGGTTTGTTGCTAGTCAGGTTTGTTGCTAGTCTGGTTTGTTGCTGGTCAGGTTTGTTGCTAGTCTGGTTTGTTGCTAGTCAGGTTTGTTGCTAGTCTGGTTTGTTGCTAGTCAGGTTTGTTGCTAGTCAGGTTTGTTGCTAGTCTGGTTTGTTGCTGGTCAGGTTTGTTGCTAGTCAGGTTTGTTGCTAGTCTGGTTTGTTGCTAGCCTGGTTTGTTGCTGGTCAGGTTTGTTGCTAGTCAGGTTTGTTGCTAGTCAGGTTTGTTGCTAGTCAGGTTTGTTGCTGGTCAGGTTTGTTGCTAGTCAGGTTTGTTGCTAGTCAGGTTTGTTGCTAGTCAGGTTTGTTGCTAGTCTGGTTTGTTGCTGGTCAGGTTTGTTGCTAGTCAGGTTTGTTGCTAGTCAGGTTTGTTGCTAGTCTGGTTTGTTGCTAGCCTGGTTTGTTGCTGGTCAGGTTTGTTGCTAGTCAGGTTTGTTGCTAGTCAGGTTTGTTGCTAGTCAGGTTTGTTGCTGGTCAGGTTTGTTGCTAGTCTGGTTTGTTGCTAGTCTGGTTTGTTGCTAGTCAGGTTTGTTGCTGGTCAGGTTTGTTGCTAGTCTGGTTTGTTGCTAGTCTGGTTTGTTGCTAGTCAGGTTTGTTGCTAGTCTGGTTTGTTGCTAGTCTGGTTTGTTGCTAGTCTGGTTTGTTGCTAGTCTGGTTTGTTGCTAGTCTGGTTTGTTGCTAGTCTGGTTTGTTGCTAGTCAGGTTTGTTGCTAGTCAGGTTTGTTGCTAGTCTGGTTTGTTGCTAGTCAGGTTTGTTGCTAGTCAGGTTTGTTGCTAGTCTGGTTTGTTGCTAGCCTGGTTTGTTGCTGGTCAGGTTTGTTGCTAGTCTGGTTTGTTGCTAGTCAGGTTTGTTGCTAGTCTGGTTTGTTGCTAGTCTGGTTTGTTGCTAGTCAGGTTTGTTGCTAGTCAGGTTTGTTGCTGGTCAGGTTTGTTGCTAGTCTGGTTTGTTGCTAGTCTGGTTTGTTGCTAGTCAGGTTTGTTGCTGGTCAGGTTTGTTGCTAGTCTGGTTTGTTGCTAGTCTGGTTTGTTGCTAGTCAGGTTTGTTGCTAGTCTGGTTTGTTGCTAGTCAGGTTTGTTGCTAGTCTGGTTTGTTGCTAGTCTGGTTTGTTGCTAGTCTGGTTTGTTGCTAGTCTGGTTTGTTGCTAGTCAGGTTTGTTGCTAGTCAGGTTTGTTGCTAGTCTGGTTTGTTGCTAGTCAGGTTTGTTGCTAGTCAGGTTTGTTGCTAGTCTGGTTTGTTGCTAGTCTGGTTTGTTGCTAGTCTGGTTTGTTGCTAGTCAGATTTGTTGCTAGTCTGGTTTGTTGCTAGTCAGGTTTGTTGCTAGTCTGGTTTGTTGCTAGTCAGGTTTGTTGCTAGTCTGGTTTGTTGCTAGTCTGGTTTGTTGCTAGTCAGGTTTGTTGCTAGTCAGGTTTGTTGCTAGCCTGGTTTGTTGCTAGTCAGGTTTGTTGCTAGTCAGGTTTGTTGCTAGTCTGGTTTGTTGCTAGTCTGGTTTGTTGCTAGTCAGATTTGTTGCTAGTCTGGTTTGTTGCTAGTCAGGTTTGTTGCTAGTCTGGTTTGTTGCTAGTCAGGTTTGTTGCTAGTCTGGTTTGTTGCTAGTCTGGTTTGTTGCTAGTCTGGTTTGTTGCTAGTCTGGTTTGTTGCTAGTCAGGTTTGTTGCTAGTCAGGTTTGTTGCTAGTCAGGTTTGTTGCTAGTCAGGTTTGTTGCTTGTCAGGTTTGTTGCTAGTCAGGTTTGTTGCTAGCCTGGTTTGTTGCTAGTCTGGTTTGATGCTAGTCAGGTTTGTTGCTAGTCAGGTTTGTTGCTAGTCTGGTTTGTTGCTGCTCAGGTTTGTTGCTAGCCTGGTTTGTTGCTAGTCTGGTTTGTTGCTAGTCAGGTTTGTTGCTAGTCAGGTTTGTTGCTAGTCTGGTTTGTTGCTAGTCTGGTTTGTTGCTAGTCAGGTTTGTTGCTGGTCAGATTTGTTGCTAGCCTGGTTTGTTGCTAGTCTGGTTTGTTGCTAGTCAGGTTTGTTGCTACTCTGGTTTGTTGCTAGTCTGGTTTGTTGCTAGTCTGGTTTGTTGCTAGTCAGGTTTGTTGCTGGTCAGGTTTGTTGCTAGCCTGGTTTGTTGCTGGTCAGGTTTGTTGCTAGTCAGGTTTGTTGCTGGTCAGGTTTGTTGCTAGCCTGGTTTGTTGCTAGTCTTGTTTGTTGCTAGTCAGGTTTGTTGCTGGTCAGGTTTGTTGCTAGCCTGGTTTGTTGCTAGCCTGGTTTGTTGCTGGTCAGGTTTGTTGCTGGTCAGGTTTGTTGCTGGTCAGGTTTGTTGCTAGCCTGGTTTGTTGCTAGTCTGGTTTGTTGCTAGTCAGGTTTGTTGCTAGTCAGGTTTGTTGCTAGTCAGGTTTGTTGCTAGTCTGGTTTGTTGCTAGTCTGGTTTGTTGCTAGTCTGGTTTGTTGCTAGTCAGGTTTGTTGCTAGTCAGGTTTGTTGCTAGTCAGGTTTGTTGCTAGTCAGGTTTGTTGCTAGTCTGGTTTGTTGCTAGTCAGGTTTGTTGCTAGTCAGGTTTGTTGCTAGTCAGGTTTGTTGCTAGTCAGGTTTGTTGCTAGTCTGGTTTGTTGCTAGTCTGGTTTGTTGCTAGTCTGGTTTGTTGCTAGTCTGGTTTGTTGCTAGTCTGGTTTGTTGCTAGTCAGGTTTGTTGCTAGTCTGGTTTGTTGCTAGTCTGGTTTGTTGCTAGTCTGGTTTGTTGCTAGTCAGGTTTGTTGCTAGTCCGGTTTGTTGCTAGTCTGGTTTGTTGCTAGTCTGGTTTGTTGCTAGTCTGGTTTGTTGCTAGTCTGGTTTGTTGCTAGTCAGGTTTGTTGCTAGTCAGGTTTGTTGCTAGTCAGGTTTGTTGCTAGTCTGGTTTGTTGCTAGTCAGGTTTGTTGCTAGTCTGGTTTGTTGCTAGTCTGGTTTGTTGCTAGTCTGGTTTGTTGCTAGTCTGGTTTGTTGCTAGTCAGGTTTGTTGCTAGTCAGTTTTGTTGCTAGTCTGGTTTGTTGCTAGTCAGGTTTGTTGCTAGTCAGGTTTGATGCTAGTCAGGTTTGTTGCTAGTCTGGTTTGTTGCTAGTCTGGTTTGTTGCTAGTCTGGTTTGTTGCTAGTCAGGTTTGTTGCTAGTCAGGTTTGTTGCTAGTCTGGTTTGTTGCTAGTCTGGTTTGTTGCTAGTCTGGTTTGTTGCTAGTCTGGTTTGTTGCTAGTCAGGTTTGTTGCTGGTCAGGTTTGTTGCTAGTCTGGTTTGTTGCTAGTCTGGTTTGTTGCTAGTCTGGTTTGTTGCTAGTCTGGTTTGTTGCTAGTCTGGTTTGTTGCTAGTCAGGTTTGTTGCTAGTCTGGTTTGTTGCTAGTCACGTTTGTTGCTAGTCTGGTTTGTTGCTAGTCTGGTTTGTTGCTAGTCTGGTTTGTTGCTAGTCTGGTTTGTTGCTAGTCAGGTTTGTTGCTAGTCAGGTTTGTTGCTAGTCAGGTTTGTTGCTAGTCTGGTTTGTTGTTAGTCAGGTTTGTTGTTAGTCAGGTTTGTTGCTAGTCTGGTTTGTTGCTAGTCTGGTTTGTTGCTAGTCTGGTTTGTTGCTAGTCTGGTTTGTTGCTAGTCTGGTTTGTTGC
Source organism: Cherax quadricarinatus (assembly GCF_038502225.1). Taxonomy (NCBI): domain Eukaryota; kingdom Metazoa; phylum Arthropoda; class Malacostraca; order Decapoda; family Parastacidae; genus Cherax; species Cherax quadricarinatus. The sequence continues at coordinate 7,295,238 of NC_091385.1, forward strand.
TAGTCTGGTTTGTTGCTAGTCTGGTTTGTTGCTAGTCAGGATTGTTGCTAGTCAGGTTTGTTGCTAGTCAGGTTTGTTGCTAGTCTGGTTTGTTGCTAGTCTGGTTTGTTGCTAGTCTGGTTTGTTGCTAGTCAGGTTTGTTGCTAGTCAGGTTTGTTGCTAGTCTGGTTTGTTGCTAGTCACGTTTGTTGCTAGTCACGTTTGTTGCTAGTCTGGTTTGTTGCTAGTCTGGTTTGTTGCTAGTCAGGTTTGTTGCTAGTCTGGTTTGTTGCTAGTCTGGTTTGTTGCTAGTCAGGTTTGTTGCTAGTCAGGTTTGTTGCTGGTCAGGTTTGTTGCTAGTCTGGTTTGTTGCTAGTCTGGTTTGTTGCTAGTCTGGTTTGTTGCTAGTCTGGTTTGTTGCTAGTCAGGTTTGTTGCTAGTCTGGTTTGTTGCTAGTCTGGTTTGTTGCTAGTCTGGTTTGTTGCTGGTCAGGTTTGTTGCTAGTCTGGTTTGTTGCTAGTCTGGTTTGTTGCTAGTCAGGTTTGTTGCTGGTCTGGTTTGTTGCTAGTCAGGTTTGTTGCTAGCCTGGTTTGTTGCTAGTCTGGTTTGTTGCTAGTCAGGTTTTTTGCTAGTCTCGTTTGTTGCTATTCAGGTTTGTTGCTGGTCAGGTTTGTTGCTAGTCAGGTTTGTTGCTAGTCTGGTTTGTTGCTAGTCAGGTTTGTTGCTAGTCAGGTTTGTTGCTAGTCAGGTTTGTTGCTGGTCAGGTTTGTTGCTAGTCAGGTTTGTTGCTAGTCAGGTTTGTTGCTAGTCAGGTTTGTTGCTAGTCAGGTTTGTTGCTAGTCAGGTTTGTTGCTGGTCAGGTTTGTTGCTAGTCAGGTTTGTTGCTAGTCAGGTTTGTTGCTAGTCAGGTTTGTTGCTATTCAGGTTTGTTGCTATTCAGGTTTGTTGCTAGTCAGGTTTGTTGCTAGTCAGGTTTGTTGCTAGTCTGGTTTGTTGCTAGTCTGGTTTGTTGCTATTCAGGTTTGTTGCTAGTCAGGTTTGTTGCTGGTCAGGTTTGTTGCTGGTCTGGTTTGTTGCTAGTCTGGTTTGTTGCTAGTCAGGTTTTTTGCTAGTCTCGTTTGTTGCTATTCAGGTTTGTTGCTGGTCAGGTTTGTTGCTAGTCAGGTTTGTTGCTGGTCAGGTTTGTTGCTATTCAGGTTTGTTGCTAGTCAGGTTTGTTGCTAGTCAGGTTTGTTGCTATTCAGGTTTGTTGCTATTCAGGTTTGTTGCTAGTCAGGTTTGTTGCTGGTCAGGTTTGTTGCTGGTCTGGTTTGTTGCTAGTCTGGTTTGTTGCTAGTCTGGTTTGTTGCTAGTCAGGTTTGTTGCTAGTCAGGTTTGTTGCTGGTCAGGTTTGTTGCTGGTCAGGTTTGTTGCTGGTCTGGTTTGTTGCTAGTCTGGTTTGTTGCTAGTCAGGTTTGTTGCTAGTCAGGTTTGTTGCTAGTCAGGTTTGTTGCTATTCAGGTTTGTTGCTAGTCAGGTTTGTTGCTGGTCAGGTTTGTTGCTATTCAGGTTTGTTGCTGGTCAGGTTTGTTGCTGGTCAGGTTTGTTGCTGGTCAGGTTTGTTGCTGGTCAGGTTTGTTGCTGGTCAGGTTTGTTGCTAGCCTGGTTTGTTGCTAGTCTGGTTTGTTGCTAGTCAGGTTTGTTGCTAGTCTGGTTTGTTGCTGGTCAGGTTGCTGGTCAGGTTTGTTACTAGTCTGGTTTGTTGCTGGTCTAGTTTGTTGCTAGTCAGGTTTGTTGCTGGTCAGGTTTGTTGCTGGTCGAGCTAGTTTCTAGACACCCGCGTCACTGCTAGCCTATATCCTGTCTGCTAGAATGCAGTTTAAGCTCCCTCACTGCTAACCTCCCTCACTGCTAACCTCCCTCTTTGCTAACCTCCCTCACTGCTAACCTCTTTCACTGCTAACCTCCCTCTTTGCTAACCTCCCTCACTGCTAACCTCTTTCACTGCTAACCTCCCTCTTTGCTAACCTCCCTCTTTGCTAACCTCCCTCACTGCTAACCTCTTTCACTGCTAACCTCCCTCTTTGCTAACCTCCCTCACTGCTAACTTCTTTCACTGCTAACCTCCCTCTTTGCTAACCTCCCTCACTGTTAACCTCTTTCACTGCTAACCTCCCTCTTTGCTAACCTCTTTCACTGCTAACCTCTGTCACTGCTAACCTCCCTCTCTGCTAACCTCCCTCACTGCTAACCTCCCTCACTGCTAACCTCCCTCTCTGTTAACCTCCCTCACTGCTAACCTCCCTCTCTGTTAACCTCCCTCACTGCTAACCTCCTTCACTGCTAAACTTCCTCACTGCTAACCTCCCTCACTGCTAACCTCCCTCACTGCTAACCTCCCTCACTGCTAACCTCCATCACTGCTAACCTTCCTCACTGCTAACCTTCCTCACTGCTAACCTCCCTCACTGCCAACCTCTCACTGCTAACCTTCCTCACTGTTAACCTCCCTCACTGCCAACCTCCCTCACTGCTAACCTCTCACTGCTAACCTCCCTCACTGCTTACCTTCCTCACTGCTAACCTCCCTCACTGCTAACCTCCTTCACTGCTAACCTCCTTCACTGCTAACCTTCCTCACTGCTAACCTTCCTCACTGCTAACCTCCCTCACTGCTAACCTTCCTCACTGCTAACCTCCCTCACTGCTAACCTCCCTCACTGCTAACTGCTAACCTCCCTCACTGCTAACCTAACCTTCCTCACTGCTAACCTCCCTCACTGCTAACCTAACCTCCTCACTGCTAACCTCCCTCACTGCTAACCTCCCTCACTGCTAACCTCCCTCACTGCTACCTTCCTCACTGCCGTTCCTCACTGCTAACCTCCCTCACTGCTAACCTTCCTCACTGCTAACCTCCCTCACTGCTAACCTTCCTCACTGCTAACCTTCCTCACTGCTAACCTCCCTCACTGCTAACCTTCCTCACTGCTAACCTCCCTCACTGCTAACCTCCCTCACTGCTAACCTTCCTCACTGCTAACCTCCCTCACTGCTAACCTCCCTCACTGCTAACCTCCCTCACTGCTAACCTCCCTCACTGCTAACCTCCCTCACTGCTAACCTCCCTCACTGCTAACCTCCCTCACTGCTAACCTCCCTCACTGCTAACCTTCCTCACTGCTAACCTCCCTCACTGCTAACCTCCCTCACTGCTAACCTCCCTCACTGCTAACCTTCCTCACTGCTAACCTCCCTCACTGCTAACCTCCCTCACTGCTAACCTCCCTCACCTCCCTCACTGCTAACCTAACCTCCCTCACTGCTACCTCCCTCACTGCTAACCCCTCACTGCTAACCTCCCTCACTTCCTCACTGCTAACCTCCCTCACTGCTAACCTCACCTCCTCACTGCTAACCTCCCTCACTGCTAACCTCCCTCACTGCTAACCTCCCTCACTGCTAACCTCCCTCACTGCTAACCTCCCTCACTGCTAACCTCCCTCACTGCTAACCTCCCTCACTGCTAACCTCCCTCACTGCTAACCTCCCTCACTGCTAACCTCCCTCACTGCTAACCTCCCTCACTGCTAACCTCCCTCACTGCTAACCTCCCTCACTGCTAACCTCCCTCACTGCTAACCTCCCTCACTGCTAACCTCCCTCACTGCTAACCTCCCTCACTGCTAACCTCCCTCACTGCTAACCTCCCTCACTGCTAACCTCCCTCACTGCTAACCTCCCTCACTGCTAACCTCCCTCACTGCTAACCTCCCTCACTGCTAACCTCCCTCACTGCTAACCTCCCTCACTGCTAACCTCCCTCACTGCTAACCTCCCTCACTGCTAACCTCCCTCACTGCTAACCTCCCTCACTGCTAACCTCCCTCACTGCTAACCTCCCTCACTGCTAACCTCCCTCACTGCTAACCTCCCTCACTGCTAACCTCCCTCACTGCTAACCTCCCTCACTGCTAACCTCCCTCACTGCTAACCTCCCTCACTGCTAACCTCCCTCACTGCTAACCTCCCTCACTGCTAACCTCCCTCTTAACTGCTAACCTCCCTCACTGCTAACCTCCTTAACTGCTAACCTCCCTCACTGCTAACCTCCCTCACTGCTAACCTCCCTCACTGCTAACCTCCCTCACTGCTAACCTCCCTCACTGCTAACCTCCCTCACTGCTAACCTCCCTCACTGCTAACCTCCCTCACTGCTAACCTCCCTCACTGCTAACCTCCCTCACTGCTAACCTCCCTCACTGCTAACCTCCCTCACTGCTAACCTCCCTCACTGCTAACCTCCCTCACTGCTAACCTCCCTCACTGCTAACCTCCCTCACTGCTAACCTCGTAGGACAAATTTAATGCGTCGTCTTCGTTATTCCTTCCATCCCTATTCTGTCTCCTCTGTCTATTTCTCCTCTGTCTCGTCTCTCTTGTCTGTCTCCTCTGTCTCTTGTCTCCTCCGTCCTCTCTGTCTCCTCTGTCTCGTCTGTCTCCTCTGTCCCTTCTGTCTCCTCTGTCCCTTCTGTCTCCTCTGTCCCCTCTGTCTCCTGTATCTCCTCTGTCTCCTCTGTCTCCTCTGTCTCCTGTGTCTCCTCTGTCCCCTGTGTCTCCTCTGTCCCCTCTGTCTCTCCTGTGTCTCCTCTGTCCTCTCTGTCTCCTCTGTCCCCTGTGTCTCCTCTGACTCGTCTGTCTCCTGTGTCTCCTGTGTCTCCTCTGTTCCCTCTGTGTTCTGTCTGTCTCGTCTGTCTCCTCTGTCTCATGTGTCTCCTCTGTCCCCTGTGTCTCCTCTGTCCCCTGTGTCTCCTCTGTCCTCTCTGTCTCCTCTGTCCCCTGTGTCTCCTCTGTCTCCTTTGTCTCCTGTGTCCCCTGTGTCTCCTCTGTCCCCTCTGTCTCTCCTGTGTCTCCTCTGTCTCCTCTCTCTCCTCTGTCTCCTCTGTCCCCTCTGTCTTCTGTCCCCTCTGTCTCGTCTGTCTCCTCTGTCTCTCTCTTTATTCCACCATCTCTGTATATACAGTTCTTATCTGAGTTTTGTCTGGTGTTCCCGTATTGTCTCCCACGTCCTTTTTCGTCTCAGGTCATAACAACACGAGAAAGAAGGAGCACTGCAGCAGGCCTACTGGCCCATGCGAGGCAGGTCAAAGTCTCCTACCGGCTTAAGCAATGCCCCAACCTAGTCAGGTCAGGTCACATTCACCTCAGGAAGGAACACGGCAACTGACCTAGTAGCACAAGCTAGTCAGGTCCAACTCACACTCACTCAGTTTACTGCGTCTTAAAAAAAATCTTAATTTTAGCAATAAGTAAGTATTGTATATTTAGAAGTCTAAATTAGCCTTAGATTTAGACAGTTGGGTACTGATGATGTGGGGAATCTAATTTTTGGGGCCCCTTACCTTGGACTCTTATGGGGCCCTCTTTGCTACATCTCACACAGTGGACCCGAATTGTTTGAGCTATGTGGGCAGAAGTAGGATCTAGGGGCCCTCCGGGATCAGGGACCCTCAGACTTAAGCTTCAGAGCCCCTAATGACTAATGTGAAGGAAGCCTGGCAGGCAATGCTCTCGTTTCACACGCTGAGGTGTCCGGGTTCGATTCCCGGCAAGGGTAGAATCACTGGACATGTTTCTTTACACTTGTTGTCCCGTTCACCTAGCAGTAAGTAGGTACCTGGGTGTTAGTGGACTGGTGTGGGTGGCATCCTGGGTGTTAGTGGACTGGTGTGGGTGGCATCCTGGGTGTTAGTGGACTGGTGTGGGTGGCATCCTGGGTGTTAGTGGACTGGTGTGGGCCGCATCCTGGGTGTTAGTGGACTGGTGTGGGTGGCATCCTGGGTGTTAGTGGACTGGTGTGGGTGGCATCCTGGGTGTTAGTGGACTGGTGTGGGTGGCATCCTGGGTGTTAGTGGACTGGTGTGGGCCGCATCCTGGGTGTTAGTGGACTGGTGTGGGTGGCATCCTGGGTGTTAGTGGACTGGTGTGGGTGGCATCCTGGGTGTTAGTGGACTGGTGTGGGTGGCATCCTGGGTGTTAGTGGACTGGTGTGGGTCGCATCCTGGGTGTTAGTCGACTGGTGTGGGCCGCATCCTGGGTGTTAGTGGACTGGTGTGGGTCGCATCCTGGGTGTTAGTGGACTGGTGTGGGTGGCATCCTGGGTGTTAGTGGACTGGTGTGGGTGGCATCCTGGGTGTTAGTGGACTGGTGTGGGTCGCATCCTGGGTGTTAGTCGACTGGTGTGGGTCGCATCCTGGGTGTTAGTGGACTGGTGTGGGTGGCATCCTGGGTGTTAGTGGACTGGTGTGGGTGGCATCCTGGGTGTTAGTGGACTGGTGTGGGTCGCATCCTGGGTGTTAGTGGACTGGTGTGGGCCGCATCCTGGGTGTTAGTGGACTGGTGTGGGTGGCATCCTGGGTGTTAGTGGACTGGTGTGGGTGGCATCCTGGGTGAAAGTGGACTGGTGTGGGTCGCATCCCAAGATTGAAGGACCCTACCCTGGGTTATCCTGGGTGGCTTACCCTCCCTACCCTGGGTGATCCTGGCTGGCGTACCCTCCCGACCCTTGGTTATCCTGGCTGGCTTCCCCTCCCTACCCTGGGTTATCCTGGCTGGCTTACCCTCCCTACCCTAGGTTATCCTGGGTGGCTTACCCTCCCTACCCTGGGTTATCCTGGGTGGCTTACCCTTCCTACCCTGGGTTATCCTGGGTGGCTTACCCTCCCTACCCTGGGTTATCCTGGGTGGCTTACCCTCCCTACCCTGGGTTATCCTGGTGGCTTACCCTCCCTACCCTGGGTTATCCTGGGTGGCTTACCCTCCCTACCCTGGGTTATCTTGGGTGGCTTACCCTCCCTGCCCTGGGTTATCCTGGGTGGCTTACCCTCCCTACCCTGGGTTATCCTGGGTGGCTTACCCTCCCTACCCTGGGTTATCCTGGGTGGCTTACCCTCCCTACCCTGGGTTATCCTGGGTGGCTTACCCTCCCTACCCTGGGTTATCCTGGCTGGCTTACCCTCCCTACCCTGGGTTATCCTGGGTGGCTTACCCTCCCTACCCTGGGTTATCCTGGGTGGCTTACCCTCCCTACCCTGGGTTATCCTGGGTGGCTTACCCTCCCTACCCTGGGTTATCCTGGGTGGCTTACCCTCCCTACCCTGGGTTATCCTGGCTGGCTTACCCTCCCTACCCTGGGTTATCCTGGGTGGCTAACACTCCCTACCCTGGGTTATCCTGGCTGGCTAACACTCCCTACCCTGGGTTATCCTGGGTGGCTAACCCTCCCAACCCTGGGTTATCCTGGCTGGCTAACACTCCCTACCCTGGGTTATCCTGGGTGGCTAACCCTCCCTACCCTGGGTTATCCTGGGTGGCTAACCCTCCCTACCCTGGGTTATCCTGGGTGGCTGACTCTCCCTACCCGGGGTTATCCTGGGTACTACCCTCCCTACCCTTGGTTATCCTTGGTGGCTGACCCTCCCTACCTTGGGTTATCCTGGGTGTCTACCCTCCCTACCCTGGGTTATCCTGGGTGGCTACCCTCCCTACCTTGCGTTATCCTGTGTGGCTAACCCTCCCTACCTTGGGTTAATCTGGGTGTCTACCCTCCCTACCCTGGGTTATCCTGGGTGGCTACCCTCCCTACCTTGGGTTATCCTGGGTGGCTAACCCTCCCTACCTTGGGTTATCCTGTGTGGCTTACCCTCCCTACCCTGGGTTATCCTGGGTGGCTAACCCTCCCTACCCTGGGTTATCCTGCGTGGCTTACCCTCCCGACCCTGGGTTATACTGTGTGGCTTACCCTCCCTACCCTGGGTTATCCTGGGTGGCTTACCCTCCCTACCCTGGGTTATCCTGGGTGGCTTACCCTCCCTACACTGGGTTATCCTGGGTGGCTAACCCTCCCTACCCCAGGTTATCCTGGGTGGCTTACCCTCCCTACCCTGGGTTATCCTGGGTATCTAACCCTCCCTACCCTGGGTTATCCTGGCTGGCTTACCCTCCCTACCCTGGGTTATCCTGGGTGGCTTAACCCTCCCTACCCTGGGTTATCCTGGGTATCTAACCCTCCCTACCCTGGGTTATCCTGGGTGGCTGCCCTACCCTGGGTTATCCTGGATGGCTTACCCTTCCCTACCCTGGGTTATCCTGGGTGGCTAACCCTCCCTACCCTGGGTTATCCTGGGTGGCTTACCCTCACCTACCCCGGGTTATCCTGGGTGGCTAACCCTCCCTACCCCTGGTTATCGTGGTTGGCTTACCCTCCCTACCCCGGGTTATCCTGGCTGGCTTAACCCTCCCTACCCTGGGTTATCCTGGGTGGCTTACCCTCCCTACCCTGGGTTATCCTGGGTGCCTTACCCTCCCTACCCTGGCTTATCCTGGCTGGCTTACCCTCCCTACCCTGGGTTATCCTGGGTGGCTAACCCTTCCCTACCCTGGGTTATCCTGGGTGGTTAACCCTCCCTACCCTGGGTTATCCTGGTGGCTTACCCTCCCTACCCTGGGTTATCCTGGGTGGCTTACTCTCCCTACCCTGGGTTATCCTGGCTGGCTTACCCTCCCTACCCTGGGTTATCCTGGCTGGCTTACCCTCCCTACCCTGGGTTATCCTGGCTGGCTTACCCTCCCTACCCTGGGTTATCCTGGGTGGCTAACTCTCCCTACCCTGGGTTATCCTGGCTGGCTTACCCTCCCTACCCTGGGTTATCCTGGCTGGCTTACCCTCCCTACCCTAGGTTATCCTGGGTGGCTTACCCTCCCTACCCTGGGTTATCCTGGCTGGCTAACCCTCCCTACCCTGGGTTATCCTGGGTGGCTAACACTCCCTACCCTGGGCTATCCTGGGTGGCTTACCCTCCCTACCCTGGGTTATCCTGGCTGGCTTACCCTCCCTACCCTGGGTTATCCTGGCTGGCTTACCCTCCCTACCCTGGGTTATCCTGGCTGGCTTACACTCCCTACCCTTGGTTATCCTGGGTGGCTAACCCTCCCAACCCTGGGTTATCCTGGGTGGCTTACCCTCCCTGCCCTGGGTTATCCTGGGTGGCTTACCCTCCCTACCCTGGGTTATCCTGGGTGGCTTACCCTCCCTACCCTAGGTTATCCTGGGTGGCTTACCCTCCCTACCCTGGGTTATCCTGGGTGGCTAACCCTCCCTACCCTGGGTTATCCTGGGTGGCTTACCCTCCCTACCCTGGGTTATCCTGGTGGCTATCCCTCCCTACCCTGGGTTATCCTGGGTGGCTTACCCTCCCTACCCTGGGTTATCCTGGGTGGCTAACCCTCCCTACCCTGGGTTATCCTGGGTGGCTTACCCTCCCTACCCTGGGTTATCCTGGGTGGCTTACCCTCCCTACCCTGGGTTATGCTGGGTGGCTACCCCTACCCCGGGTTATCCTGGCTGGCTAACCCTCCCTACCCCGGGTTATCCTGGGTGGCTAACCCTCCTTACCCCGGTTTATCCTGGCTGGCTAACCCTCCCTACCCCGGCTTATCCTGGCTGGCTAACCTTCCCTACCCCGGGTTATCCTGGGTGGCTAACCTTCCCTACCCCGGGTTGTGGCTTACCCTCCCTACCCTGGGTTATCCTGGGTGGCTTACCCTCCCTACCCTGGGTTATCCTGGGTGGCTTACCCTCCCTACCCCGGGTTATCCTGGTGGCTTACCCTCCCTACCCCGGGTTATCCTGGCTGGCTAACCTTCCCTACCCCGGGTTATCCTGGCTGGCTAACCCTCCCTACCCCGGGTTATCCTGGCTGGCTAACCCTACCTACCCCGGGTTATCCTGGGTGGCTAACCCTCCCTACCCCTGGTTATTCTGGCTGGCTAACCCTCCCTACCCCGGGTTATCCTGGCTGGCTAACCCTCCCTACCCCGGGTTATCCTGGCTGGCTAGCCCTCCCTACCCCGGGTTATCCTGGGTGCCTAACCCTCCCTACCCTGGCTTATCCTGGCTGGCTAACCCTTCCTACCCCAGGTTATCCTGGGTGGCTAACCCTTTCTACCCCGGGTTATCCTGGGTGGTTAACCTTCCCTACCCCGGGTTATTCTGGCTGGCTAACCCTCCCTACCCCGGGTTATCCTGGGTGGCTAACCCTCCCTACCTCGGGTTATCCTGGCTGGCTAACACTCCCTACCCCGAGTTATCCTGGGTGGCTAACCCTCCCGACCCCGGGTTATCCTGGCTGGCTAACCTTCCCTACCCCGGGTTATCCTGGCTGGCTAACTCTCCCTACCCCGGGTTATCCTGGCTGGCTAATCCTCCCTACCCCGGGTTATCCTTGCTGGCTAATCCTCCCTTCCCCGGGTTATCCTGGGTGGCTAACCCTCCCTACCCCGGGTTATCCTGGGTGGCTAACCCTCCCTTCCCCGGGTTATCCTGGCTGGCTAACCCTACCTACCCCGGGTTATCCTGGCTGGCTAACCCTCCCTACCCTGGGTTATCCTGGCTGGCTAACCCTCCCTACCCCGGGTTATCCTGGCTGGCTAACCCTCTCTACCCCGGGTTATCCTGGGTGGCTAACCCTCCCTACCCCGGGTTATCCTGGCTGGCTAACCCTCCCTTTCCCGGGTTATCCTGGCTGGCTAACCCTCCCTATCCCGGGTTATCCTGGCTGGCTAACCCTCCCTATCCCGCGTTATCCTGGCTGGCTAACCCTCCCTACCCCGGGTTATCCTGGCTGGCTAACCCTCCCTACTCCGGGTTATCCTGACTGGCTAACCCTCCCTACCCCGGGTTATCCTGGGTGGCTAACCCTCCCTACCCCGGGTTATCCTGGCTGGCTAACCTTCCCTACCCCGGGTTATCCTGGCTGGCTAACCCTCCCTACCCCGGGTTATCCTGGCTGGCTAATCCTCCCTACCCCGGGTTATCCTGGCTGGCTAATCCTCCCTACCCCGGGTTATCCTGGCTGGCTAACCCTCCCTACCCCGGGTTATCCTGGCTGGCTAACCCTCCCTACCCCGGGTTATCCTGGCTGGCTAACCCTCCCTACCCCGGGTTATCCTGGCTGGCTAACCCTCCCTTTCCCGGGTTATCCTGGCTGGCTAACCCTCCCTATCCCGGGTTATCCTGGCTGGCTAACCCTCCCTATCCCGCGTTATCCTGGCTGGCTAACCCTCCCTACCCCGGGTTATCCTGGCTGGCTAACCCTCCCTACTCCGGGTTATCCTGGCTGGCTAACCCTCCCTACCCCGGGTTATCCTGGGTGGCTAACCCTCCCTACCCCGGGTTATCCTGGCTGGCTAACCTTCCCTACCCCGGGTTATCCTGGCTGGCTAACCCTCCCTACCCCGGGTTATCCTGGCTGGCTAATCCTCCCTACCCCGGGTTATCCTGGCTGGCTAATCCTCCCTACCCCGGGTTATCCTGGCTGGCTAACCCTCCCTACCCCGGGTTATCCTGGGTGGCTAACCCTCCCTTCCCCGGGTTATCCTGGCTGGCTAACCCTCCCTACCCCGGGTTATCCTGGCTGGCTAACCCTCCCTACCCCGGGTTATCCTGGCTGGCTAACCCTCCCTACCCCGGGTTATCCTGGGTGGCTAACCCTCCCTTCCCCGGGTTATCCTGGCTGGCTAACCCTCCCTACCCCGGGTTATCCTGGCTGGCTAACCCTCCCTACCCCGGGTTATCCTGGCTGGCTAACCCTCCCTACCCCGGGTTATCCTGGCTGGCTAACCCTCCCTACCCCGGGTTATCCTGGCTGGCTAACCCTCCCTACTTCGGGTTATCCTGGCTGGCTAACCCTCCCTACCCCGGGTTATCCTGGCTGGCTAACCCTCCCTACCCCGGGTTATCCTGGCTGGCTAACCCTCCCTACCCCGGGTTATCCTGGGTGGCTAACCCTCCCTACCCCGGGTTATCCTGGCTGGCTAACCCTCCCTACCCCGGGTTATCCGGGGTGGCTAACCCTCCCTACCTCAGGTTATCCTGGCTGGCTAACCCTCCCTACCCCGGGTTATCCTGGGTGGCTAACCCTCCCTACCCCGGGTTATCCTGGCTGGCTAACCCTCCCTACCCCGGGTTATCCTGGCTGGCTAACCCTCCCTACCCCGGGTTATCCTGGCTGGCTAACCCTCCCTACCCCGGGTTATCCTGGGTGGCTAACCCTCCCTACCCCGGGTTATCCTGGCTGGCTAACCCTCCCTACCCCGGGTTATCCTGGGTGGCTAACCCTCCCTACCCCGGGTTATCCTGGCTGGCTAACCCTCCCTACCCCGGGTTATCCTGGCTGGCTAACCCTCCCTACCCCGGGTTATCCTGGGTGGCTAACCCTCCCTACCCCGGGTTATCCTGGCTGGCTAACCCTCCCTACCCCGGGTTATCCTGGCTGGCTAACCCTCCCTTCCCCGGGTTATCCTGGCTGGCTAACCCTCCCTACCCCGGGTTATCCTGGCTGGCTAACCCTCCAGGATTAAAAGTCCGAATGAAATCTAGTCTTAATTCAAACATGTGTCAAGCTTCATTAACACTAGATAAAGCGAAACAAAGAGCGAAACGTCGTCGTAGAATCTCTTCCTATAGAATATAGTTCTACAGTCTCCCCTTAAACAAACCTTACCACGGGCGGGGATAGAACCCGCGGTCATAGAGTCTCAAAACTCCAGCCCGTCACGTTAGCCACTAGACCAGCTAGCTTAATAAGATTCATCCAACTAGTTATATTTCTGCACCATAGGAAGGTTAGCATAGGCCGCCACTGTGACCACAAATGCAAGTTTTTACAGACGAAATCTCCAGCTAGCGTGGCCGTGACGAACTCTAGCTCAAGTCCCCTCACGATTGCCAGCACGTTTGCAATCTTGTCATTACGATTTCGTGAGTGACATTCTATATAATGTGACTGGTGTGAGCTCTGGTCTTTATAAGTTGTATCATGTCAGTTACGGTCCTTAGATTACTAGATTTATATACATGATCCTTGTTTGTCCTTAGATTGCTAGATTTATATACTTGATCCTTGTTTGTCCTTAGATTGCTAGATTTATATACTTGATCCTTGTGTGTCCTTAGATTGCTAGATTTATATACATGATCCTTGTTTGTCCTTAGATTGCTAGATTTATATACTTGATCCTTGTTTGTCGTTAGATTACTAGATTTATATACTTGATCCTTGTTTGTCCTTAGATTGCTAGATTTATATACTTGATCCTTGTTTGTCCTTAGATTGCTAGATTTATATACTTGATCCTTGTGTGTCCTTAGATTGCTAGATTTATATACATGATCCTTGTTTGTCCTTAGATTGCTAGATTTATATACTTGATCCTTGTTTGTCGTTAGATTACTAGATTTATATACTTGATCCTTGTTTGTCCTTAGATTGCTAGATTTATATACATGATCCTTGTTTGTCCTTAGATTGCTAGATTTATATACATGATCCTAGTTTGTCCTTAGATTACTAGATTTATATACTTGATCCTAGTTTGTCCTTAGATTACTAGATTTATATACATGATCCTAGTTTGTCCTTAGATTACTAGATTTATATACTTGATCCTAGTTTGTCCTTAGATTACTAGATTTATATACATGATCCTAGTTTGTCCTTAGATTACTAGATTTATATACTTGATCCTAGTTTGTCCTTAGATTGCTAGATTTATATACATGATCCTAGTTTGTCCTTAGATTGCTAGATTTATATACATGATCCTAGTTTGTCCTTAGATTACTAGATTTATATACTTGATCCTAGTTTGTCCTTAGATTACTAGATTTATATACATGATCCTAGTTTGTCCTTAGATTACTAGATTTATATACTTGATCCTAGTTTGTCCTTAGATTACTAGATTTATATACTTGATCCTAGTTTGTCCTTAGATTACTAGATTTATATACTTGATCCTAGTTTGTCCTTAGATTACTAGATTTATATACATGATCCTAGTTTGTCCTTAGATTGCTAGATTGTTTGTCCCTAGGGTATCTATGGTTTGTGACCCTTGTGTATTTAGCGCTTATTTATGATAATAATTAATAATAATAATAATTATATCTACCGGCTTGTATCTCCTTGTTATTATACTTTATTATACACCGTGTATTATACACCGTGTATTATACAATGTGTATTATACACTGTGTATTATACACTGTGTATTATACACCGTGTATTATACACCGTGTATTATACAATGTGTATTATACACTGTGTATTATACACTGTGTATTATACACCGTGTATTATACACCGTGTATTATACAATGTGTATTATACACTGTGTATTATACACTGTGTATTATACACTGTGTATTATACACCGTGTATTATACACCGTGTATTATACAATGTGTATTATACACTGTGTATTATACACTGTGTATTATACACCGTGTATTATACACCGTGTATTATACACCGTGTATTATACACCGTGTATTATACACTGTGTATTATACACCGTGTATTATACACCGTGTATTATACACCGTGTATTATACACTGTGTATTATACACCGTGTATTATACACCGTGTATTATACACCGTGTATTATACACTGTGTATTATACACCGTGTATTATACACTGTGTATTATACACCGTGTATTATACACCGTGTATTATACACCGTGTATTATACACCGTGTATTATACACCGTGTATTATACACCGTGTATTATACACCGTGTATTATACACCGTGTATTATACACCGTGTATTATACACCGTGTATTATACACTGTGTATTATACACCGTGTATTATACACTGTGTATTATACACCGTGTATTATACACCGTGTATTATACACTGTGTATTATACACCGTGTATTATACACTGTGTATTATACACCGTGTATTATACACTGTGTATTATACACTGTGTATTATACACCGTGTATTATACACTGTGTATTATACACCGTGTATTATACACCGTGTATTATACACTATGTATTATACACTGTGTATTAGTGGTAGTTAAGTTATTTTGTTAATAATAGACACAGGTTGGTACTGGTTAAATTCGCTAAGCTTAATTATTGTGCAGTCCACAGTCTCTTCCTCTTACCTTCCCTCTTTCTCTTCTCTATTACTCTTACCTTCCCTCTTTCTCTTCTCTATTACTCTTACCTTCCCTCTTTCTCTTCTCTATTACTCTTACCTTCCCTCTTTCTCTTCTCTATTACTCTTACCTCAATCATTCCCTGTTGTCCTCTCTCCCCTCACATCCAAAAGCCAAGATATCCGAAAATTGGATATTTGAGCTATCCTTGATGTGGGTGATAGCGTGCTGGATTACCCTCCCTCTCTCTAATGAAGGGGAGTCACTCTATGGATTCTTCTGTCTCTCGCTTTATCTCACTTACCCCAGCATCCTTTCATCTCTGTCTCTCTCTCTCTCTCTCTTTCTCTCTCTATCTATCTCTCTCTCTCTCTCCTTGGAGTCTTTTTGTCCACTTTTCCGAGGCTATGGGTCCCACAATATATATATATATATATATATATATATATATATATATATATATATATATATATATATATATATATATATATATGTTATTGTTCTTGATGTAAGACCAGGAAGTTCTCTTTGATCTTCTTGTGCTCTCTTCTTTCGTCACTCTTATATCGTTTGTTCTCTGCCTCCCTCCTTCCCTCCCTCCCTCCTTCCCTCCCTCCCTCCCGTCATGTAGACGGTAGTCACCTGGTCACCTGGTCACCTGGTCACCTGGTCAGGTCAGGTCCTGACGCTGCACTGTTACACAATCTGACTCATTATTATAGTCTTGGTGTTCCTGTGTCCTCTACTTCCTATACTTACTCCATCCTTCACTCCTTCCATCCTTCACTCCTTCCATCCTTCACTCCTTCCATCCTTCACTCCTTCCATCCTTCACTCCTTCCATCCTTCACTCCTTCCATCCTTCACTCCTTCCATCCTTCACTCCTTCCATCCTTCACTCCTTCCATCCTTCACTCCTTCCATCCTTCACTCCTTCCATCCTTCACTCCTTCCATCCTTCACTCCTTCCATCCTTCACTCCTTCCATCCTTCACTCCTCCCATCCTTCACTCCTCCCTTACATCCTTCACTCCTCCCTTACATCCTTCACTCCTCCCTTACATCCTTCACTCCTCCCTTACATCCTTCACTCCTCCCTTACATCCTTCACTCCTCCCTTACATCCTTCACTCCTCCCTTACATCCTTCACTCCTCCCTTACATCCTTCACTCCTCCCTTACATCCCTCACTCCTCCCTTACATCCTTCACTCCTCCCTTACATCCTTCACTCCTCCCTTACATCCTTCACTCCTCCCTTACATCCTTCACTCCTCCCTTACATCCTTCACTCCTCCCTTACATCCCTCACTCCTCCCTTACATCCCTCACTCCTCCCTTACATCCTTCACTCCTCCCTTACATCCCTCACTCCTCCCTTACATCCTTCACTCCTCCCTTACATCCCTCACTCCTCCCTTACATCCTTCACTCCTCCCTTACATCCCTCACTCCTCCCTTACATCCCTCACTCCTCCCTTACATCCTTCACTCCTCCCTTACATCCCTCACTCCTCCCTTACATCCTTCACTCCTCCCTTACATCCCTCACTTCTCCCTTACATCCTTCACTCCTCCCTTACATCCTTCACTCCTGCCTTACATCCTTCACTCCTCCCTTACATCCCTCACTCCTCCCTTACATCCTTCACTCCTCCCTTACATCCTTCACTCCTCCCTTACATCCCTCACTCCTCCCTTACATCCTTCACTCCTCCCTTACATCCTTCACTCCTCCCTTACATCCTTCACTCCTCCCTTACATCCCTCACTCCTCCCTTACATCCCTCACTCCTCCCTTACATCCTTCACTCCTCCCTTACATCCCTCACTCCTCCCTTACATCCCTCACTCCTCCCTTACATCCTTCACTCCTCCCTTACATCCCTCACTCCTCCCTTACATCCCTCACTCCTCCCTTACATCCCTCACTCCTCCCTTACATCCTTCACTCCTCCCTTACATCCTTCACTCCTCCCTTACATCCTTCACTCCTCCCTTACATCCTTCACTCCTCCCTTACATCCTTCACTCCTCCCTTACATCCTTCACTCCTCCCTTACATCCTTCACTCCTCCCTTACATCCTTCACTCCTCCCTTACATCCTTCACTCCTCCCTTACATCCTTCACTCCTCCCTTACATCCCTCACTCCTCCCCTACATCCCTCACTCCTCCCTTACATCCTTCACTCCTCCCTTACATCCTTCACTCCTCCCTTACATCCCTCACTCCTCCCTTACATCCTTCACTCCTCCCTTACATCCTTCACTCCTTCCTTACATCCCTCACTCCTCCCTTACATCCTTCACTCCTCCCTTACATCCCTCACTTCTCCCTTACATCCTTCACTCCTCCCTTACATCCCTCACTCCTCCCTTACATCCTTCACTCCTCCCTTACATCCTTCACTCCTCCCTTACATCCCTCACTCCTCCCTTACATCCTTCACTCCTCCCTTACATCCTTCACTCCTCCCTTACATCCCTCACTCCTCCCTTACATCCCTCACTCCTCCCTTACATCCTTCACTCCTCCCTTACATCCTTCACTCCTCCCTTACATCCCTCACTCCTCCCTTACATCCTTCACTCCTCCCTTACATCCTTCACTCCTTCCTTACATCCCTCACTCCTCCCTTACATCCTTCACTCCTCCCTTACATCCTTCACTCCTCCCTTACATCCCTCACTCCTCCCTTACATCCCTCACTCCTCCCTTACATCCTTCACTCCTCCCATTCTCCACTCCTCCCTGCCATCCTCCACTCCTCCCTGCCATCCTTCACTCCTCGCATCCTTCACTCCTCCCTTCCATCCTTCACTCCTCGCATCCTTCACTCCTCCCATCCTTCACTCCTCCCTGCCATCCTTCACTCCTCCCTGCCATCCTTCACTCCTCGCATCCTTCACTCCTCCCATCCTTCACTCCTCCCTGCCATCCTTCACTCCTCGCATCCTTCACTCCTCCCATCCTTCACTCCTCCCTGCCATCCTTCACTCCTCGCATCCTTCACTCCTCCCTGCCATCCTTCACTCCTCGCATCCTTCACTCCTCCCATCCTTCACTCCTCCCTGCCATCCTTCACTCCTCGCATCCTTCACTCCCTGCCATCCTTCACTCCTCCCTTACATCCTTCACTCCTCCCATCCTTCACTCCTCCCTTACATCCTTCACTCCTTCCTTCCATCCTTCACTCCTCCCTGCCATCCTTCACTCCTCGCATCCTTCACTCCCTGCCATCCTTCACTCCTCCCTGCCATCCTTCACTCCTTCCTTCCATCCTTCACTCCTTCCTTCCATCCTTCACTCCTCCCTGCCATCCTTCACTCCTCGCATCCTTCACTCCTTGCCATCCTTCACTCCTCCCTGCCATCCTTCACTCCTCGCATCCTTCACTCCCTGCCATCCTTCACTCCTTGTATCCTAACATCCTCACATCCTTCTCACTTCTCTAAGAGATATTAATAAGAGAATTACATCCTCACTAGTCATAATTACCATGGTCACGTGACTTACATTTTTCGAACGATTGAAATTGACTTAGAGTAGTTATCTGTAATTGTCTCGTTAGTTACATCTCCACCTCCTTGGATCAAACCTGATTACCCTCTATTCACCAGGGGCTGTGAGACTTGCGGGTTTACCGTTTTCTTGGGAATAAAATTTATCTTGGCTAGTGGTTGTTATCCTGGCTAGTGGATGTTATCCTGGCTAGTGGTTGTTATCCTGGCTAGTGGATGTTATCCTGGCTAGTGGATGTTATCCTGGCTAGTGGATGTTATCCTGGCTAGTGGTTGTTATCCTGGCTAGTGGATGTTATCCTGGCTAGTGGTTGTTATCCTGGCTAGTGGAAGTTATCCTGGCTAGTGGATGTTATCCTGGCTAGTGGATGTTATCCTGGCTGATGGATGTTATCCTGGCTAGTGGACGTTATCCTGGCTAGTGGACGTTAACCTGGCTAGTGAATGTTATCCTGGCTAGTGGATGTTATTCTGGCTAGTGGATGTTATCCTGGTTGTGTGTGTGTGTGTGTGTGTAAATTTTTTTTTTTGTGTTAAATTTTTTTGCCCCCCCCTTTCCCGTGGGCATGACCTCTTCCTCCCATAGCTTTATCAAACCCGTCTTAAAAATTTTTGGTTCCCGCCTACTAATTTTCTAGGCTTTCCAATTTTCCTTAAACCTATGACTGAAGAAATATTCCACATTCTGACCAGGTCTTCAACTTTCCCAAGGCCTTGTTTCCGTTCCCCCCCTGAAACCCTTCCACCCTTGGGTTATTCCACGAGATTTTATATGTCGTTTTTCCCTGTCTCCTACCCCCGTCTCCATTTTTACCATTTTTAACTTAGGACATTCCCTTTTTTGAACAACTTTTGAAATTTTTTTCTTTTTAGTTTTTGACGGTATAAGTGGTTCCCCAAAAAGGTGCTGCATACCCAAGGGGCCCGAATAAAGGGGTACAGTTCTTAAATTTTCATAATTGGAAAGTTCTTTGGTTTGCCAGGGCCCAATTGGGAATCTGATTGATGTGCCCGAGACATGCTTGTTTTACCACCCCCAAAATCTTTCTCCTTTTAGTGAGGTTTTCAGTCTTTCCACCTAGCCTATACCCTTTTGTGGGCTTTTGTGCCCTTCCCTATCTTCATGACTTTGCATTTCAGATTTAAAATTCGAAAGCCATTTTGCGGGACCAGGTGTCCAGTCTGTCCGGGTCTTTTGAATTGCCTGGCCCTCATCAGTTTTTAATTCCCCTCTTTAAATTTCATCATCTGCAAACAGGGACTTTTGAGTCAAACCCCTTCCGTCATGTCTTTCCAATATACCAAAAAAGACTGGTCCTAGGCCCGCCCCTTGGGACCCGTTTGTCACAGGTGCCCATTTATAAACATTACGTACCATGACTGTTGTTGCCTCCTGTCAGGTATTCCCCTGATCCATTGCAGTGCCCTTCCTGTTATATGCGCCTGATGCTCTACTTCTGCACTAATCTCGGAACTTTTCAAAACCTTCTTTCAGTCCCCGAAGGTGCAATCAACCCACCCCCCTCTTCTTGTCTTACTTTTTTATTTTATCATAAAAATCCCGGGTTTTTTGAAAAGGATTTGCCCCTTTCCCCCGAATCCGGGGCTGGTTGGCATTTTTAATTTCCCGTTCCGTTCCAGGTGCTCCCCCCTCTCCTCCTGATAATCTTCTCCATAATTTTTCATAATATACAAAATAAAAATTTAAATTTGGCCTCTTTTTTGTCTCCTTTTTGGAAAAAGGGGAAATACATTTGCTGTCTTCCAACCTTTTAGTTTCCCATTTCCCGGGATGTGGAAGATTTGGAAAATGGGCCCCACAAATATTCATTCCCCTCTAAGGACCCCTGGGAGATGTTGTCCCCATTTCCTTTGAGGTATTTGGGGTGTTTCCCTGCCTTTTTTTCCCCCTCCTCCCATCTGTATGTTTTGTCGTCCCCACTTGTTTGATTCCTTGTTAAATTCCCCCCCCGGTCTGTCCCCCCCGAGTCCTTCCTGTCTCTACTGTAAATACTTCCCTTTAAAATTTTGGGAGCCCTCACATACCCCCTTGATCGTTTCTTGTGGTTCCCAACCCTTTTTTCCTCAGCCTTATCACCTGGTCCCCCGACTTTTTCTTTTCCAATGTGGCTATATGCGTTTGGGGCAGATTTGACTTTTGATGCCCATGTCGTTTTCATACTGTCTCTGGGCCTCCCTCCTTATCTGCCATACTGTTTCCCGGCTCTTCTACTAATCTCCTTGTTTTCCTGGGTCCTATGCCTCCTGAACCTTTTCCATTCCCCTGTTGCACTTGGTTTTTTGCCCCCCTACCCCTTTCCCGGAAACCCAAACCGTCTTGGTCTTCCTATTTTTTCTTTTTCCCCTTGGGAAAAAAATTTTCCCTCTGCCTCCTTGCACTTTGTTGCCATATTTCCATCATCTCGTTTCCCCATTTTCCCTACCTTTTCCCTCTGTCCCACTGAACCTCCTGCAGGAAGTTTCTATACCTTTTAGCCCCCCTTTTATAGTTTGGCCTTTTCCCCTTCAGTTCCTTTTAAACCTTCCCCAAATTTTAACTCTACTTTTGTGTATGTGTGTGGGGTGTGTGTGTGTGTGTGTGTGTTTTTTTATGTGTGTGTGTGTGTGTATGTGTGTGGGTGTGTTTTTCCTACCCCTGTACTCACCTAGTTGGGTTGGGGGTCGAGTCCAGCTCCGGGCCCCCGCCTCTTCACTGATCGCTACTAGGTCACTCTCCTGAGCCTTTGGGCTTTATTTTTCCCTTTGCTTAAAGCTAGGGGTAGGGATCCTGCCCCCACTACATCGCCCCCCAAACTATTCCACTTACTGACTACCTGTGGCTGAAGAAATACTTCCTAACATCCCTGGGGATTCATCTGTGTTTTTATTCCAACTGTGTCCCCTTGTTACTGTGCCCAATCTCTGGAACATCCTTTTTTTGTCCACCTTGTCAATTCCTCCCCAGATTTTTTTATGTCTTATCATGCCCCCTATCTCCCCCTGTCCTCCAGTGTCGTCAGGTTGTTTTCCCAAACCCTCTCCTGAGGACATACCTCTTAGCCTGGGACTAGTCTTGTTGAAAACCCTTTTTGCATTTTCTCTAGTTTTTTTATCCCTTGGGGTTCAAACGGGTGCCGATCCCCAAAATTGGGCCTAACGTATACGGTGAAAGGGGTCCTGAAGACCTTTTATTAAGATTTTTGGAATGTTGTTCTGAGGTTTGCTGGGGGCCCCCCATATGCTGGAGTTATTTTTGATGGTTTCCCAGGAGATGTGCCTGGCTTATACTCACCCCAAGATTTTTTTCCCTTGAGGATTTTTTGGGAGTCTCTGACCCTAGACTGAAACTCCTTTCGGCCTTCTTTCCCCTTTCCCCCAATCTTCATGACTTTGCACTTGGGGGGATTGAACTCCAGGACCAATTGTTGGACCAGTTTTTGCAGCCTGTCCAGATCCCTTTGTAGTTCTCCCTGGTTTTCCCGATCGATTTGTATTTTTCCCCCATCAACTTAAAGGCCACTGCAAACGGGGAAACCCCCTTAGAGTCTATTCCTTCCCCCCGGTCGTTCACAAATACCAAAAACAGCACTGGTCCTAGGACTGCCCCTTCGGGCCCCCCGCTGGTCACAGGTGCCCACTCTGACACCTCGCCACGTACCATGACTCGCTGCTGTCTTCCTGACAAGTTTTCCCCTGACCCATTGTAGTCCCTTTCCCGTTACCCCTGTTTGGGAACTGTTTTTAAAACGCCCTTTTTTGCAGTCCAAAAAATAATCCACCCCCCCCTCTCTCTTTGTCTTCTGCTGTCACCATGTCATAGAACCCCAAAGTAGGTTTGTGACAAAAGGTTTCCCCCCCTAAAAACCATGTTGGCTGCTGTTGATGAGATCATTCCTTTCTAGGTGTTCTACCACTCTTCCCCGGGATAATCTTCCCATGTTTTTGGGATACTATACATGTCAGTGACACTGGTCTGTAGTTTAATGTTTCATGTCTGTCCCCTTTTTTTAAAGATTGGGACTACATTTGCTGTCTTCCATCCCCTAAGGAAATTCCCCCTGTTTCGATAGATGTATTGAATATTGTTGTTGGGGTTACCCCTAGGCCTCTGCCCCCCCTCTCAACCCCCATGGGGGAGATGTTATCGGGGCCCCCATTGCCTTTGGGGTATCTAGCTCACCCAGAACCCTTTTCACTTCTTCCTGGTTGGGTGCCCCTGTGTCCAGCAGGTGGTGTGCCCCCCCCTCCCGCCTTTCTGGAGTCCCTTCTGTCCCCTCTGTGAAAACTTCTTTGAATTCTTGTTGAGTTCTTCACATACTTCAGGGGAAATTTTCTTGTTGTCTCCCTCCTTCCTTCCTTAGCCTGTTTTACCTGGCCCTTGGTTGTTGTTTTCCTCCTGATGTGGCTGTACAACATTTTCGGGTCAGATTTGGTTTTCCCTTATGTCTTTTTCATATTGTTTTGGGGCCCCCCTTCTTATCTGTGCATATTCGTTTCTGGCTCTGGACTGTTCTCCTTTTTCTCCGGGGTCCTTTGCCTTCTATTTTCTTCCTTTCCCCTAGCACATTTGGGTTTTTTGCCCCCCTGCCCCTTTTCAAACCAGGGGCTATCCGGTTTTTTTCATTAATCCTGTTCCCTTTTGGGTTTTCAAATTTCTCCTAAACCTCCTTGCTTTTTTTGTTCCCTACATATTCCATCATTTTCATTAACTTTTCCCTGCCAGTTCTTTTTCCCCTAAACCCCCGTTCGGGGTGGTTCCTCTTTCCCGGGTTAGTCCCCTTTTTTTAGTTTGGCTTCATTCGCCCGGGCCCTTTCCTTTTCTCCTCCACTTGTGGCTCTACTGTGTTTCAAAATTTTTAAAAACCCATTACTCCCCCCCGGGGGTTTTTCTTTGTGATGTCCCCCGATATCTGCACTACTGAAGGTGAATACTAAGCCCACCCCCTTGCTGGTTCATCCTCCCTCTCTCTTTTGCCCCCTTAGGTGTTGGTACATGAATTTCCCTCCAGTACCACCTCCATCATCTTACCCTCCATGTATCTTAAGGGGTCCAAGTTCCCCCAATCGATCCCCCTTGGTGGTTAAATACCCATGATCGGGAGCTTTGCCCTGCATGCATGAGCTCTTCTGGCCATTTCCTGGCCAGTGTTTTAAACCATCGCTCTTTCCCGGGGGTCGTACTTTGCCTTGGCCCCCCCTGCTGTTCTGTGGGGGGTTTTAAAATCCTGCTATTACCCCCTTTGGGACCCCCAGAGTGAAGTTTTTCCCCACTTTGTAATCACTTTCTTCCCGCTTTCCCCTCCTCCAGCCCACCCAAAAATTCCAGCGTTTTTTGACCCAGCAACCCCCCCTCCCCCCCCTTTTCCCTTGTTTTTCCCCTCAGGTTTTGGGATCCGTTAAAAGATGGCATCTGTTATCATACCTGTAAGTTTGGGTTTCCCTGTGGGGTATGATGTTTGATGCTTTTTTGGGTTTTTTCCCTTGCCCCCCCCTCCCACTTATTTGTTATTCCATCAGCGTTTGTGTCCCATACCTTCATTTTCCTTTTCCAACACTGGGGTTTGGGGGGCCTGGGGGGTGGGAGACCTGGTGGCATACTGTGGGATTCTATAGCCCCGGTGTTGGGTGGAGGCTGTGGGATGGATTGAGTGTGTGTTGGGATGGTGGATGGGTTGTAGGGTTCTGAGAGTAGTTGTGTGGGCTTGCCCTTGCTGTTCTGTCCTGCCCCTGACTGACCTCTGCTGGTTCCCCCCTTTTTTGTCTCTTTTCCTAGCCCCTTTTTCGTTTTTTTGTCCCCCCCTCAGCTGCTGTCGTTCTGATTTTGTTCTGTCTCTGGAACCCCCTCTTGTACTTTTCCCAAATATTTCAATCGTTTTTTCTTTTGGGAGGATCCTGTTCCGCACTTTTTCCGTCCTGAGAATCAGTTTGATTGGTCGGTTTCCCCCCTTCAGTACCCCCTATTCTTTTGAAAATTTAAATTTTGCCCATCTTTAAATATTTCCGTGATGATTTTCTCAATCTCCTTTTTTTTTCCCCTCTCCCTTTCGGGTGTTTTCCCTTTTCCCCTCTCCTGAAGCCCATGGATAAACCGTTTTGCCCTTTCTTCCTCCCATTGCCTCACCCTTTTTGTGACTCGGGATCCTGCCTGTATGTGGTCAGTTTCCCCCTTGTTTTTTCCAGTGGTTTTTGCCTTGTTGTGCCCTCAGCTTTCGACCTATCACCCTCCCATTTTGCAACCAGCTGATTTTCCCCTTTCCCCTTTTCCCCCTTTTGGCGGGATTGATGTGACCTTAGCATAATTCAAAACCCTTTTCCCCTTTCCTGTTTTTCGCCCCTTCATATGCTGTGTCTTCTCGGGTCACTCCCCCTGAATTTCCTTCAGCCATTTATCTCAACTTCTAGGCCCCTTTATCTTGGCTACTGCATTTTCCCGACTTGTGCCTCCCAATTCTTTGTCCCCTTTCCCCAAAACCCCCTTTTCCAATTTCGAAAAGCTTTTTCTCCTTTTTTTCCAGAAAGCTTCCCAATTTTCTCCCCCCACTCTTGTTCCACCCTTTTTCCCAAATTTTTCCCCCATCCCTCCTCCTCCCAGAACCATTCTCATCTGATCCTTGGTTCCCGGAGTCCCCCCCATTTT
>NC_091385.1:7325375-7345375 GCF_038502225.1 Cherax quadricarinatus
ATGAGGGTAGTCAACTATCCTGAGTCCAGGGTGACTATTCTCATAGTTACGACTGTCTTCTTGCTCGATAGGATGTTTTTTAAGATATTCAAGACTCGTGGGTAAGTCTTTTTTGCATCTGGCGGCTAGTTAAATAGGTTAGGAGCTTGGTCAACTCCCTGACCCTTCATCTGTTGTCTCTATTCACCTAACAGTAAGTTAATACATTGTGACTGTTCAGAGTGGCAAGTTAAATAGGTTAGTAACATGGTCAACCCCCCTGCCCTTCACCTCCTGTTTTTAATTAAAAAGTAAATAGGAACCTGCGTGTTGGTTTTTGTGGGTGGCATCCTGGGCAGCGAGAGTCGAAGCCTCGTTCAGTTATACCTCCTGTCCCTAGGCCCTTCCTGTTGCAATCACGACATCAAGAGCTTTCAGTGTTGAAGAAGCATTAAGAAATCCAGGTATATTCGTTCAGGCAAACTACCTCCAGAATATGTCTGTTGCATATTATATATATATATATATATATATATATATATATATATATATATATATATATATATATATATATATATATATATATATATATATATATATTAAACATGAACGAGTGGTATTTAATCAGTAACACTGCGACTAGCCTGGGATCGAACCCGTGTTGTTTAGCCTCCCTCATGGTGAACGAAAATTCACGACGCTCTAACCACTGGATCATACAATCCTCAAGATTCACGCACCCAGCAGAACTAGGTGTTGTACCGTGATCCGAGGACATACGGGGGTGTGGGTGCCTCAGAGCTAGTCGCAGTGTTGTTATTGACTAAATACCACTCGTTCGTGGTTACAATACTATATACATATACATATATACATATATACTATGTACATATATATATATATATATATATATATATATATATATTATATATATATATATATATATATAAAATTACTGCCGTGGAGGCTAGTACACCAAAGGACAGTAGAACGAAATTACACTGGGGCCCCCACCCCCCGATGTCCTCATGGTAGTTCTGAAAAGGAACTTAGGATTAGTCAGGGGGGCAATTAGCTACCAGGCAAAATTTTGGGTCGACCCCTTGCAGCCGAGTTAAAATATATTATATATATATATATATATTAAAAATATAAAAATAAAAAAATATATATATGTAAAGTTTTTTCCGTTTATTAAAGGTAATTGTAAATAGACACTTGTCTTTTTTTTTGGGTAATTTTTCTTATCCGTAAAACACAATAACAAAAAAAGTGAGTAAAATCAAACAAATTTAGTGTGAAAATGTTAAGTAGTAATTAAATGATATTAGTAATTACTGCCTAAGTTTTTTTTTAATTATAAGATCACAGATAAA
This sequence comes from Cherax quadricarinatus, assembly GCF_038502225.1. Taxonomy (NCBI): domain Eukaryota; kingdom Metazoa; phylum Arthropoda; class Malacostraca; order Decapoda; family Parastacidae; genus Cherax; species Cherax quadricarinatus. The sequence goes on from NC_091385.1 coordinate 7,326,731, forward strand.
TTTGACGGGTTTTTCCCTTTTTGTCGATATTTCCTTGTTGGGGACGTTAGTCTTTGTGTGTGTTGTTTTTTCTTTTGTCCTCTTTTGTGCCTTTTTTCCCCTCTCCCCCCTCTCTCTGTGCCTCTCTGGTTTCCCCGCCCTCTCGCCTTTTTTCCTCCGGCCTCTCTTCCTCTCTGTCCTCTTTTTCCCCCTTTTTCCCCTCTCTGTGCCCCCTTTTTCCCCCCCCCCCTTTCCCCCTCCCCTCGGCCTCTCCTCCCCCCTCCTGGCCCCCCGGCCCCCCCTTCCCCCGGCCTTTCCCCTTTTCCTCCCGGCCTCCCAGCCTCTCTTGCCTCCCTTTTGCCCCTGTCCCTTTCTCGCCTCTCGCCTCCTTCCCCGCCCCCTTCCGTGCCTCCCAGCCTCCCGGCCTTTTGCCTTTTTTTTGTGTCTCCGCCCCTCGGGGCCTTCTTTTCCCCCCGGGCCTCCCCGCCTCCCGCCTCTCTCATGCCCTCTGTGCCTCCTCTCCTCTTGTCCTCTGTGCCTCTCTCTTGCCTCCTCCTTCCTTTTCCCTCTGTGCCTCTCTCGTCCCTCTATGCCTCTTTTCCTCTCTCTGTGCCTCTTTTTTTTTTTTTTTTCTTTTTTTTGGGTTTGACAATTTAAAGGATCCCAGCTTTATTGAACATTTCAGGTTAGGATTCCTAATTTTATTGGGCAAAGGACCTACATCAGCTCATTTGAAAGCATTTTTATTTTTTGGACATACAAGTGGGGGAACAGGATGGTTAGCCATCTGGGGGCCAGCTTTTTCATTTGATCAACTGACGTTATCTGGACATCATTATTGAGAATGTGTTCCATACTCGAGTCATCCTGGGTATGATCTGATGGAGGATGTTCGGGAAAAGGGGTACACCAGAGGAAGTTGCTGCTTTCTGCCCGTTTGGGCATAAAGTTTGTTTCACGCTGCCCTCGAAGTGGACCCAAGTGTGGTATTTTGACAATATTTTGTCATCCGGAGGCCCCACATCCCCTTGTAAGGCCTGCTGAAATGACAGATCTTAGGATGGGCCCAGGCGAGAGATGGCTCTTGCTCTGCTCACTCGCGCGTCGCAGATGGGGGGGGCAGGGCAAAGGGGATCTCAGGGGGGGGTACTTGCCTTACAGGATCTTGCCCCTTTTTCAAAAGAGGGAATCGGCGAAGTGCTGTTTCCTGGCTGCCTTGTTTGCAAGATTTAAAAATGGTTCTTCATGGTTGGGTTTGCAGTAAAACACCCCCGGATATCAATTTCCCCAGGTGCCAACATTCTATTCATCTACATGCCCAGCATTCCCATCATGGTGCTGGGGGAATCATCTTTGTTTTCCCCAGGTGAAAATTTATTTATCTATTTCAGTGATATGCCTCAGGGGGATTGTTTAAAGAGCAGCTGGCATTTCTTCCGGATAAGGGGGAATGCAGTGTACAGTCGTCTGCATATGATGTGATTCGGGGATGAGATAAGGTGTTGGAGACTTTCCCATAACAGTGGACCCAGCACATTTCCCTTTGTGGAACCCTTGCCCCAATAGGATGCCTTGGTGATTCCGTTCCATTGGGGACTACATTTGAGATCTACCATGAAGGTAATCACTGGGGAGACATAGGTAGAGCCTGAAATTTCCCCTCTTGAAGTTTTCTAAGGGCCTTGCCACACCGTAAAAGCGCCAGCAATGCCCGGGCTACCCACAGCTGATTTTGGGATTCATCCAGTGACGTGCCCTTTTTGGAGGGTTTAAAACAGATCAGCACAGAGTAACCTTCCTGAAGCCATATTGACGATCACAAAGGGAGTGGTAGTCAAAAACTCTGTCATTTGTCTTGGAATTGTCTCAAGGGTCTTACCAGTGATTGAAGGGGTGACACTGGGCTGTGGCTGATTTCTGCTCTGCCTTTTTTTTGTGAACAGGGGTAATTTGCCCCTTTCCAAGAGAGGGCCATTTACACTGTACCCCCCCCCCCCTTTTCTCTCTCTCTCTCTCTCTCTCTCTCTCTCTCTCTCTGTGCCTCTCTGTGTCTCGGCCTCTCTCTCTCTGTGCCTCTCTTTCCCCCGTGCCTCCTCTGTGTGTGTGTGTGTGTGTGTTTTTTCTCTCTCTCTGTCCCCTCTCTCTCTCTTCCTCCCCTCTCTCCTCTTTCCCTCTCCTCCCTCTTCCTCTCTCTCCCCCCTCTCTCTGTTTTCTCTCTCTCTGGCCTTTCCTTCCGCCTCTTCCCCTTTCCTTTCTCCCTTCCTCTCTCTCCCCCCTCCTTTCTCCCTCTCTCTCCCCTTCCCCTCTCCTTCTCTCTCTTTTCCCCCCTTCCTCTCTCTCTTCCCCTCTCTTTCCTCCTCTTTTTCCCTTCTTTCCGGTTCCTTTCCCTTTTCCTTCCTTCCATCCCTTTTCCTTAGGGCCTTTTCCCTTACTCCTCCTAGCCTGTCCCTACTTCCTCCCAGCCTGTCCCACTTCCTCCTAGCCTGTCCCTACTTCCTCCAGCCGTCCCCACTCCCCAGCCTTTCCCACCCCCCTAGCCTGTCCCTACTTTCCCCCAGCCTGTCCTACTTTCCCCCTAGCCGTCCTATTCCCCCAGCCCGTCCTACTTCCTCCAGCCCCCATTTTCCACTTCCCTCCTGGCCCGTCCCACTTCCCCCAGCCCCGTCCCTACTCCCCCTAGCCTGTCCTTACTTCCTCCTAGCCCGTCCTTACTTCCTCCCAGCCGTCCCACTTTCCCCCTAGCCTGTCCCTACTTCCCCCCCAGCCCGTCCCTACTTCCTCCTGCCGTCCCTACTTCCTCCAGCCTGTCCCCACTTCCTCCAGCCGTCCCTACTTCCTCCAGCCCGTCCTACTTAATCCCACCTGTCCCTACTCCTCCAGCCCGTCCCACTTTCCCCCCCAGCCGTCCCACTTCCCCCACCTGTCCTACCCCCCCAGCCCGTCCTACTCCTCCCCGCCGTCCCTACTCCTCCCCTCCGTCCTTATTCCCCCTTTGCCCCTCCCTTTCTTCCCCCCTTGCCCTTATTCCCCCTTTGGTCCCCATTTTCCCCCAGGTCCCTATTCCTCCTAGGTCCCTATTTTTTTAGGTCCCTTTTTTCCCCCTATGTCCCCCCTTCCCCCTAGGTCCCTTTTCCTAGTGTCCTTTCCCCTGCCCTTTCTCCCTAGTGTCCTGTTCCTCCCGCCCGTCCTATTCCTCCCGGTTTCCCCCATTTTTCCCAGCCGTCCCCACTTCCTCCCTAGCCTGTCCCTACCCCCCTGCCCCGTCCCTAATTCCCCCGCCTGTCCTACTTCCTCCCGCCGTCCCCTTCCTCCCAGCCTGTCCCTACTTCCCCCCCGCCGTCCTTTTCTTTCCCCCGGGCCCCCTACTTCATCCCAGTCTGTCCCTACTTCCCAGCCCGTCCCTACTTCCCGCCCCTCCCCACCCTCCAGCCTGTCCCCACTTCCTCCAGCCCGTCCCCCCCTCCCGCCCGTCCCTACTTTCCTAGCCGTCCCACTTCCCCCGCCCGTCCCTACCCCCCCTAGCCGTCCCTACTTCCTCCCAGCCCGACCCCCTTCCTCCCGCCTGTCCCTATTTCCCCAGCCCGTCCCTACTTTCCCCCAGCCTGTCCCTACTCCCCCAGCCTGTCCCTACTTCCTCCTGCCCGTCCCTACTCTCCTATGTCCTTCCTCCTGGACCCATTTCCCGGCCCTTTTCTTTTGTCCCTTTTTAGGTTTTCCCCATTTTAGTCCCCTTTTCCTTAGCCCCCTATTTTGGTCCCCCCTTTTAGCCCGTCCCCTATTCTTAGGTCCCCCTTTTAACCCCCCCTGTTCCCCCTTTAAGTCCTGTTTTAAATATCCTAAGGGTTTTTCCCATAGCCGCATCCCATAGGTCATCCCCTTTAAGTCATCCTATGGCATCCCTATAGGTTATCCCATAATTATCCTATAGTCCTTCCATAGGTCATCCTAAAGTATCCCATAGGTATCCTTAAACCCCTATCCTATAAAGTATCCCATAAGTATCTATAGGTATCCCCTTTTTTGGTCATCCCCCCTAACCCCCATCCCTTTTTTTTGGTATCCCATAAGTATCCTATAGGTCTTATAGGTATCCCACTAGGTTCCTATGCATCCTAAGCCCCTATTTTATAACCCGTCATTAAGGTATCCCTTTTGTGTTTCCCAAGGTATCCTAAGGTATCCCATTAACCCCTATCCATAGGTATCCTATAGGTATTTTTTAGGTATCCTATAGGTCATTATAACCCGTATTTTAGGTCATCCCATAGTTTTTCATCCCATAGGGGATCCTATTAAGTATCCTATTTTAAGTATCCTATAGGTATCCTATAAGTATCCTATGCCCGTTTCAATTGCCCCCCATCCCATAGGATCCTTTAAGGGATCCCATAAATCATTTTTAAGTCATCCCATGGTATCCTATAGTATCCCGTGTCATCCATTTTGGTATCCTATTAGGTATCCCCCCTTGCCCTTCTTTAAAGGGATCCTATGGTATCCTATTTTGCCGTCATCATAGCCCGTCATCCCCATGGTCATCCTATTAGCCCCCCATCCTACTAGGTCATCCTTTTAGCCCGTTTCTACTAGTCCGTAACCCATAGCCCCTATCCACAGGCACCCTATTTTCCGTTTATCCTTAGTCCGTCATCCTACTTGCCCGTATCCTATGCCTGTCTTTAGTCCTAACCTAAGTTCAACCATAGCCCGCATCCACTAGGCATCCAAGTCGTCATCCTTAGGTATCCTCTTGGCCAACCCATGGGGTTTTTTTGCCCCACCCTATGTCCGTCATCCCCCCTTTTTTGGGCATCCTATTTTGGTATCCTTAGGTATCCTTTAGGTATTTTAGGTCTCTTTTTTGGCTATCCTAGTAGGTCATCCCATATCCGTCAACCTATTAGTCAACCTTTTTTTGGGGGCATCATAGGTATCCTATAGGTCAAATGCCCGTTCCCATAGTCCGTCACCCTTGGGCCGTCATCCTATTTGGTCAACCCAAGGTATCCCCCCTATCGGATCCTATAGCCCGTCATCCAAGCCGTATCCTATATCCGTAACCATAGTTGTATCCTATAGTCCCTTTTGAAACCGTATGTATAGGTTTCCCCCTTTGGTATCCTTGGTACTACTAGTCTAAATATAGGTATCCATAGGTCATCCTATAGGTATCTATGCCCGTATCCCATTTAGGTTTTATCCTACAGTCATCCAAAGCCCCTATCCTATAGCCCGTATCCTATAGCCCGTTATCCCATAGTTCAACCACTTAGTCCGTAATATTTTGGTATCCTATACCCCCTATCCTACTAGGTCATCCCAATTTTGGCATCCCATGCCCGTCATCCTATTTTGGTATCCCATAGGTCATCCTAAAGCCCGTCATCCTAAAATTCAATAGCCCGTTTTCCCATTTTGCCCCCATCCTACTAGCCCGTCATCCTACTAGCCGTCATCCTAATAGCCCGTCATCCTACTAGCCCGTCATCCTACTAGCCTCATCCTAATAGCCCGTCATCCTACTGCCGCATTTAATAGCCCGTCATCCATTGCCCGTCATCCTACTAGCCCGTCATCCCACTAGCCCGCATCCTAATAGCCCGTCATCCAAGCCGCATCCTTAGCCGATCCTACTAGTCCCAACCACTAGTCCGTCAACCACTAGCCCTTTTACCCACGGCCTCCCAAATTTCCGTCATCCATTACCCGTCATCCCTAGCCCGTCTCCCCACTAGCCCGATCCATTTTGTCCGTCAACCTACTGGGCCGTCAACCCCCAGCCCCTCACCCTACTAGCCCGTCATCCTACCAGCCCGTCATCCCCCGGGCCCCTCATCCTACTAGCCCGTCATCCCCTGCCCGTCATCCTACTGCCCGTCATCCACTAGCCCGTCATCCTACAGCCCGTCATCCTACTTTTGCCCCCCTCATATACACACAAATTTTTGATATGTAAAAAAATTTAAAACCCATACCTACCAGACCAGTAACCAACAGCAGCCACCAGACCAGTAACCAACAGCGGCCTACCAGACCAGTAACCAACAGCGGCCTACCAGACAGCCCCCCGAGCCTACCAGACCAGTAACCAACAGCAGCCTACCAGACCAGTAATCAACAGCGGCCCCACAGACCGTAACCAACAGCGCCTACCGGACCAGTAACCAAAAGCGGCCTCCGACCAGTAAAAAAGGTCCCACCGACCAGAACCAAAAAAAAAGCCTCCAGACCAGTAACCACAGCAGCCTACCGACCAGTAACCAACAGCAGCCTACCAGACCAGAATCCAAAAAAACACCCGCCATAACCCCACCCCAGACCCCCCACAACCATGCACAATTTTAATTAATTTTTGTGTGCCAGCAGTTTTTCTTAGTACGTAGATTTCGGTAGTTTTTGGAGTAGGGGAAACAAAAAGTAGCAGCAAATAGAGGCAAGGGGGGAAGGGGGCAGAGGGGAGGGGAGCCGGGGGGGAGCGTGGGGGGGCCCGGGAAAGCGGGGGGCGGGGGGAAACGCGGGAGCGCGCGGGGAGGGGGCCGCGGGGGGCGGGGGGTGCGCGGGGCGGGGGGGGGCAGCGGGGCGGGAGCGCGGGGGGGGGGCGGGGGGGTGGGGCGTTGGGGCGCGGGGCGGGGCGGCGCGGGGGGCACGAGAAGGCAGGGGGAGAGTGCAGAGCAGAAGGGCAAAAGCAGCAGGAAACAGCAAGGAGAGCGCGGGGGGGTGGAGAGCAGTAGTAGCAGGTGGTAGCAGGGAGTAGTAGCCTGAGTAATGCTTTTCCTGTTTTCGAGGGCGTGCCCATAATAAGGACAGTTAGTGTTTTTAAACTGGTGGGTAAACCGGCATTACCACTGCATCTATGTAAGTCATTTGCGACTGCTCGTGAGCTAGCAACAGACCTTTGGACCAGTGAAAATAGCCAGGGCTTCTCCCCTACTATCCTTGTCTCGGGCATTTTTCTAGTCTTTCATGGGAGGATAGAAGAAAATTCCTCGTTTATAGTCTTGATGTAGGGGGATGTGTTCTGTCTGCTTGGTTCTGTCTTGTGTGTACATGTTTTCCGTGTTTGTTTTCGTCTATCTTGCTTGTCCTCCGGCTGGGGGGTCTGCCTTTTCCCATTCCCGGGATCGTCTGCTTTCTTTAATTCCTACTTTCTTTCTCTGTTCCCCCTTTCCTTCTTGTTTGCTTGTCTTGCGCCTTCCTTGCCTGCCTGCCTGTCTGCCGCCGCCTGCCCGCCTGCCTGCCTGCCTGCCTGCCTGCCTGCCGCCTGCCCGCCGCCGTCTGCCCGCCTGCCTGCCTGCCCGCCTGTCTGCCTGCCTGCCTGCCTGCCTGCCCCCTGTCTGTCTGCCGTCTGCCTGTCTGCCTCCTCCCTACCTTCCTTCCTGCCTCCCCGTCTCCCCCCCTCCCTCCTCCTGCCATTCCCCTCTTCTTGCCTCCTTCCTACCTGCCCCCCCTCCCCCCGCCATCCCCCCCTGCCTTTCTATCTTCCTGCCTCCCCCCTCCTTTCCCCCCTCCCGCCTTCCCCCCCTACCTTTCCCCCCTCCCTGCCTTCCCCCCCTACCTTCCCCCCTCCCCGCCTTTCCCCCCCATCCCCCCCTGCCTTTCCCATCTTCCCCGCCTCCTCCTCCTTCCTACCTTCCTCCTCCCCGCCTTCCCCCCCGCCACCCCCTGCCTTCTATCTTCCTGCCTCCCCCCCTTCCCCACCTTCCCCCTGCCTCCCTCCCCCGTCTTCCTGCCTGCTTGCCGCCTTTTTTTCTTCCCCCCTGCCTTCCCGTCCAGCCTTCGGTGGCAGCAAAATCCCAGGGTCCACCAAAAAAATGCAGGAGGGGGAAAATATAAAACCCTGGGCGAAAATGAACCTGCTGATGCGCTCCCCCCGCCGCCCCCAAAAGGCCTTTTCCCCCCTCAGACGTAAAATTTCCTGCGAATTTCCCCCGGTTTTATACATGTCTGGAAACTTTTTTGAGGAAAGTTCGCTGTGGGCTATTGGTGGGAATTTTTTTAATCGTGTGATTCAAAAAAAGGTGCTGGATAGGTCCCATGTTTGTTTATTTTTTTGAGACTATGTTAGTGTTATAATATTGTGGAATATGTCGACCCTTTGGGTTTTAATGTTTTAAAAAACTTTTTGTTTAAATTGATGGAATATGTGCCATGTTTATTTCAGATTTTAAGACTATGTTGATGTTCTAATATTGCTGGAAAATGACGACCATGTTTCTGTTCATTAATTTTGGTGGATGTTCCAACACTGTGATTCCCGGGATTTAGTTCTTTATTCAAGAAGGGGCTTTCCTTCTCTTCCTAGGATGAAATCTGATTACCACTACGGGTTTGGGACTCTCCATGAAGGAAGGATAGATGTTGCAGTTAAAGGGGGGTGGGTTGGAACTTGGCCTTTTGGTTAAAACTTTAGGGGCTTGCAATGTTGCAGAAATGAAGGGGCACAAGCAACATTGCAAGCCCTGATATTGATTCCCCAAAGGCCCGACTTTCATTCAACTTCCCTGTGGTTGTGTTTTTTCTTGTATCGTTTTAGGAAAAATTTTATATATATATATATATATATATATATATATATATATATATATATATATATATATATATATATATTACAGTACATTTTTCTTTTGATCCAAGTTAGAAAGGATCAGACTTTTTAGAAAATCATTTTTTTCTAGCTCTGATTTGAGCGAGGAGGAGAGGAATTGTCTGATTCCCCTCTCGTGTCCTGATTGGCAGCACGATCAGATTAAGCATCCCATTCCGAAAGCATGCCTGACTGGCCAGATCCAGCCATTGGTTTTTAGGGGGTGTAGGCTGGGAATTCCTAGATTTTTAGGATCAAAGCAAAAAAAATATTGTAATAAGGATCTCTTACCCCGAGCTGGGTTGGTAGGTCACTCAGCACTACGCGAGGTTGTGGTCTGACCCCCGGAGGGGGGAAACTTTAAGACGCTTCCCAAGCACCGCGTCCTTCACCACACTAAAATAGACCGGGGTGTTAGGGACTGTGGTCGCATCCGGGGGGCAAAATTTGCCCAATTTGCCCGAAATGTTCTGGGTATAAAAAGGGGACTTTCGAAGTATGTCATGAATCTGAGCATGGTCTGTATGTTGTACCATTTTTTGGGCCATGAGGATTTGCACCATGGCGTTCAGACACCTGAAAAAACGGGGTATATCAGGTTGAGCAATAGAAACATGTACCAACCGACACGACCTTGAGGTTATCCAGTGATGAGACAGGGAAAAAGTATGTACTCAGCCAGCAAACAAATATGATGGATTTTAATCTTGGAATTACCTGGGGAGAGAGAGAGAGAGAGAGAGAGAGAGAGAGAGAGAGAGAAGAGATGGGAAACCATTAATAATGACGATGAGAGATGGAAGAAGAAAAGAGAATAAGAAAAAGGAAAGAATAGGGAGAATGTAGAATGGGGGAGGGTGGGGAGATGGGAAAGAGAGAATAAGAATGATGACCAAATCGTTCTATTTTTAAACATTTTCCTGTACATAAGTTTAGAGTAGAAGGAGAAGACTCTCTCTCTCTCTCTCTCTCTCTCTCTCTCTCTCTCTCTCTCCCTCCTCCCTCTCACTGTTAAAAACAAATTCAAACACCCCACCCTCTCTCCCCCTTTCCCCCCCACTCCCACAATCCCCACCCCCATCAACTCCCACTCCCACAAAAATCCCCATCCCCAAACCCCACTCCCACAAAAATCCACCACTCCCCTCAACCCCCCCCCCAAAAATCCCCCCATCAACTCCCACTCCCACAACCCCCACCCCCATCAATGCCCCCCCCCACAACAATCCCCACTCCCCTCAACCCCACCCCCAAAAATCATCCATCGTTCAGGTCTTCCTCTAACTCAATCAACGACCAATTTTCTCAGGAGGTAATGAGTTCCAGAGTCTAGTTCTCCTTGAATATGTTGATACGTCTTGGGGTGCTCCTTTTGTATTAGTAAAGTAGTAGAGTAGTAGAGAGTTGAGTAATAGCAATAGCACTTAGTAATACAGTACTGGTAGTAACACCAGCAGCAGCAATATTCGTAATAGTACCAGCAGTGCATTATCAATGGCACTAGCTATAATAGGTGTAGTACTAGTATTAGTACTAGTACTAGAGGAACTCCTAGTGGATGTTATCCTGGCTAGTGGATGTTATCCTGGCTAGTGGAAGTTATCCTGGCTAGTGGATGTTATCCTGGCTAGTGGATGTTATCCTGGCTAGTGGATGTTATTCTGGCTAGTGGATGTTATCCTGGCTAGTGGTTGTTATCCTGGCTAGTGGATGTTATCCTGGCTAGTGGTTGTTATCCTGGCTAGGGGAAGTTATCCTGGCTAGTGGATGTTATCCTGGCTAGTGGATGTTATCCTGGCTGATGGATGTTATCCTGGCTAGTGGACGTTATCCTGGCTAGTGGACGTTAACCTGGCTAGTGGATGTTATTCTGGCTAGTGGATGTTATCCTGGCTAGTGGATGTTATCCTGGCTAGTGGATGTTATCCTGGCTAGTGGAAGTTATCCTGGCTAGTGGATGTTATCCTGGCTAGTGGATGTTATCCTGGCTAGTGGATGTTATTCTGGCTAGTGGATGTTATCCTGGCTAGTGGATGTTATCCTGGCTAGTGGATGTTATCCTGGCTAGTAGAAGTTATCCTGGCTAGTGGATGTTATCCTGGCTAGTGGATGTTATCCTGGCTAGTGAATGTTATCCTGGCTAGTGGATGTTATCCTGGCTAGTGGAAGTTATCCTGGCTAGTGGATGTTATCCTGGCTAGTGGATGTTATCCTGGCGAGTGGATGTTATCCTGGCTAGTGGATGTTATCCTGGCTAGTGGATGTTATCCTGGCTAGTGGATGTTATCCTGGTTAGTGGATGTTATCCTGGCTAGTGGATGTTATCCAGGCTCGTGGATGTTATCCTGGCTAGTGGATGTTATGCCCTACATCAGGATAGACATGACAACGACATATAAAATACTGCGAGGAATTGACAAGGTGGACAAAGACAGGATGTTCCAGAGATGGGACACAGTAACAAGGGGACACAGTTGGAAGCTGAAGACACATGAATCACAGGGATGTTAGGAAGTATTTCTTCAGCCACAGAGTAGTCAGGAAGTGGAATAGTCTGGGAAGTGACGTAGTGGAGGCAGGATCCATACATAGCTTTAAGAAGAGGTATGATAGAGCTTATAGAGCAGGAAGAGTGACGTAGTAGTGACTAGTGAAGAGGTGGGGCCAGGAGCTGTGACTCGACCCCTGCAAGCACAATTAGGTGACTACACACAGTTATTTTGTAGCATAACATATATATTTATACAAGGTAATTGTAAAATCACTAAAACCTTGTTTCTGTTTGACTCGGCGAGTGAATTACTCTGTTACATTTACTGAACAGACGAAAATAATTCTGAAATTGCTGCTCCTTGCTTTAATGTGTGTGTGTGTGTGTGTGTGTGTGTGTGGTGTGTGTGTGTGTGGTGTGTGTGTGTGTGTGTGTGTATGTGTGGTGTGTGGTGTGTGTGTGTGTGTGTGTGTGTGTGTGTGTGTGTGTGTGTGTGTGTGTGTGTGGTGTGTGTGTGTGTGGTGTGTGTGTGTGGTGTGTGGTGTGTGTGTGTGTGTGTGTGTGTGTGTGTGTGTGTGTGTGTATGTGTGTGTGGTGTGTGTGTGTGTGTGTGTGTGTGTGTGTATGTGTGTGTGGTGTGTGTGTGTGTGTGTGTGTGTGTGTGTGTGTGTGTGTATGTGTGTGTGTGTGTGTGTATGTGTGTGTGGTGTGTGTGTGTGTGTGTGTGTGTGTGTGTGTGTGTGTGTGTGTGTACTCACCTATTTGTACTCACCTATTTGTGGTTGCAGGGGTCGAGTCCTAGCTCCTGGCCCCGCCTCTTCACCGGTTGCTACTAGACCCTCTCTCTCCCCGCTCCATGAGCTTTATCAAACCTCGTCTTAAAACTGTGTATGGTTCCTGCCTCCACTACGTCATTTTCTAGGCTATTCCACTGCCTTACAACTCTATGACTGAAGAAATACTTCCTACTATCTCTCTGACTCATTTGTGTCTTCAACTTCCAATTGTGGCCTCTTGTTTCTGTGTCCCCTCCCTGGAACATCCTGTCCTTGTCCACCTTGTCTATTCCACGCAGTATTTTATATGTCGTTATCATGTCTCCCCTGACCCTCCTGTCCTCCAGTGTCGTCAGGCCGATTTCCCTTAATCTTTCTTCATAGGACATTCCCCTTAGCTCTGGAACTAACCTTGTTGCAAACCTTTGTACTTTCTCTAGTTTCTTGACGTGCTTTATCAAGTGCGGGTTCCAAACAGGTGCTGCATACTCCAGTATGGGCCTGACATACACGGTGTACAGTGTCTTGAATGATTCCTTACTAAGGTGTCGGAATGCTGTTCTCAGGTTTGCCAGGCGCCCATATGCTGCAGCAGTTATCTGATTGATGTGTGCTTCCGGAGACATGCTCGGTGTTATACTCACCCCAAGATCTTTCTCCTTGAGTGAGGTTTGCAGTCTTTGGCCACCTAGCCTATACTCTGTCTGTGGTCTTCTGTGCCCTTCCCCTATCTTCATGACTTTGCATTTGGCAGGATTAAATTCGAGAAGCCATTTGCTGGACCAGGTGTCCAGTCTGTCCAGGTCTCTTTGAAGTCCTGCCTGGTCCTCATCAGATTTAATTCTCCTCATTAACTTCACATCATCTGCAAACAGGGACACTTCTGAGTCTAACCCTTCCGTCATGTCGTTCACATATACCAAAAATAGCACTGGTCCTAGGACCGACCCCTGTGGGACCCCGCTCGTCACAGGTGCCCACTGTGATACATCATTACGTACCATGACTCGTTGTTGCCTCCCTGTCAGGTATTCTCTGATCCATTGCAGTGCCCTTCCTGTTATATGCGCCTGATGCTCTAGCTTCTGCACTAATCTCTTGTGAGGAACTGTGTCAAAGGCCTTCTTGCAGTCCAAGAAGATGCAATCAACCCACCCCTCTCTCTCTTGTCTTACTTCTGTTATTTTATCATAAAACTCCAGAAGGTTTGTGACACAGGATTTGCCTTCCGTGAATCCGTGCTGGTTGGCATTTATACTCCTGTTCCGTTCCAGGTGCTCCACCACTCTCCTCCTGATAATCTTCTCCATAATTTTGCATACTATACACGTCAATGACACAGGTCTATAGTTTAGTGCCTCTTTTCTGTCTCCTTTTTTGAAAATGGGAACTACATTTGCTGTCTTCCATACCTCAGGTAGTTGCCCAGTTTCCAGGGATGTGTTGAAGATTGTGGTAAGTGGTACGCACAACATATCTGCTCCCTCTCTAAGGACCCATGGAGAGATGTTGTCCGGTCCCATTGCCTTTGAGGTATCGATGTCCCTTAGCAGTTTCTTCACCTCCTCCTCATCTGTATGTATGTCGTCCAACACTTGTTGGTGTATTCCTTGTTGGTGTCCCCATCTGGTCTGTCCCCCCAGAGTCCTTCCTGTCTCTACTGTAAATACTTCCTTAAATCTCGTGTTGAGCTCCTCACATACCTCTTGATCGTTTCTTGTGAGTTCCCCACCTTCTTTCCTCAGCCTTATCACCTGGTCCTTGACTGTTGTCTTCTTCCTAATGTGGCTATACAGCAGTTTCGGGTCAGATTTGACTTTCGATGCTATGTCGTTTTCATACTGTCTCTGGGCCTCCCTCCTTATCTGCGCATACTCGTTTCTGGCTCTTCTACTAATCTCCTTGTTTTCCTGGGTCCTATGCCTCCTGTACCTTTTCCATTCTCTGTTGCACTTAGCTTTTGCCTCCCTACACCTTCGGGTAAACCAAGGACTCGTCTTGGTCTTCCTATTATTTCTGTTTCCCTTGGGAACAAAACTTTCCTCTGCCTCCTTGCACTTTGTTGCCACATATTCCATCATCTCGTTTACTGATTTTCCTACCATTTCTCTGTCCCACTGAACCTCCTGCAGGAAGTTTCTCATACCTGTGTAGTCCCCCCTTTTATAGTTTGGCCTGTCCCCTTCAGTTCCTGTTACCTTCTCCACTTGTAACTCTACTATATGTGTATGTGTGTGTGGTGTGTGTGTGTGTGTGTGTGTGTGTGTGTGTGTGTATGTGTGTGTGTGTGTGTGTATGTGTGTGTGGTGTGTACTCACCTAGTTGTACTCACCTAGTTGAGGTTGCGGGGGTCGAGTCCGAGCTCCTGGCCCCGCCTCTTCACTGATCGCTACTAGGTCACTCTCCCTGAGCCGTGAGCTTTATCGTACCTCTGCTTAAAGCTATGTATGGATCCTGCCTCCACTACATCGCTTCCCAAACTATTCCACTTACTGACTACTCTGTGGCTGAAGAAATACTTCCTAACATCCCTGTGATTCATCTGTGTCTTTAGCTTCCAACTGTGTCCCCTTGTTACTGTGTCCAATCTCTGGAACATCCTGTTTTTGTCCACCTTGTCAATTCCTCTCAGTATTTTGTATGTCGTTATCATGTCCCCCCTATCTCTCCTGTCCTCCAGTGTCGTCAGGTTGATTTCCCTTAACCTCTCCTCGTAGGACATACCTCTTAGCTCTGGGACTAGTCTTGTTGCAAACCTTTGCACTTTCTCTAGTTTCTTTACGTGCTTGGCTAGGTGTGGGTTCCAAACTGGTGCCGCATACTCCAATATGGGCCTAACGTATACGGTGTACAGGGTCCTGAACGATTCCTTATTAAGATGTCGGAATGCTGTTCTGAGGTTTGCTAGGCGCCCATATGCTGCAGCAGTTATTTGGTTGATGTGCGCTTCAGGAGATGTGCCTGGTGTTATACTCACCCCAAGATCTTTTTCCTTGAGTGAGGTTTGTAGTCTCTGACCCCCTAGACTGTACTCCGTCTGCGGCCTTCTTTGCCCTTCCCCAATCTTCATGACTTTGCACTTGGTGGGATTGAACTCCAGGAGCCAATTGCTGGACCAGTTCTGCAGCCTGTCCAGATCCCTTTGTAGTTCTGCCTGGTCTTCGATCGAGTGTATTCTTCTCATCAACTTCACGTCATCTGCAAACAGGGACACCTCAGAGTCTATTCCTTCCGTCATGTCGTTCACAAATACCAGAAACAGCACTGGTCCTAGGACTGACCCCTGCGGGACCCCGCTGGTCACAGGTGCCCACTCTGACACCTCGCCACGTACCATGACTCGCTGCTGTCTTCCTGACAAGTATTCCCTGATCCATTGTAGTGCCTTCCCTGTTATCCCTGCTTGGAACTGTGTCAAACGCCTTCTTGCAGTCCAAGAAAATGCAATCCACCCACCCCTCTCTCTCTTGTCTTACTGCTGTCACCATGTCATAGAACTCCAGTAGGTTTGTGACACAGGATTTCCCGTCCCTGAAACCATGTTGGCTGCTGTTGATGAGATCATTCCTTTCTAGGTGTTCTACCACTCTTCTCCTGATAATCTTCTCCATGATTTTGCATACTATACATGTCAGTGACACTGGTCTGTAGTTTAATGCTTCATGTCTGTCTCCTTTTTTAAAGATTGGGACTACATTTGCTGTCTTCCATGCCTCAGGCAATCTCCCTGTTTCGATAGATGTATTGAATATTGTTGTTAGGGGTACACATAGCGCCTCTGCTCCCTCTCTCAATACCCATGGGGAGATGTTATCTGGCCCCATTGCCTTTGAGGTATCTAGCTCACTCAGAAGCCTCTTCACTTCTTCCTCGGTTGTGTGCACTGTGTCCAGCACTTGGTGGTGTGCCCCACCTCTCCGTCTTTCTGGAGTCCCTTCTGTCTCCTCTGTGAACACTTCTTTGAATCTCTTGTTGAGTTCTTCACATACTTCACGGTCATTTCTTGTTGTCTCTCCTCCTTCCTTCCTTAGCCTGATTACCTGGTCCTTGACTGTTGTTTTCCTCCTGATGTGGCTGTACAACAGTTTCGGGTCAGATTTGGCTTTCGCTGCTATGTCATTTTCATATTGTCTTTGGGCCTCCCTTCTTATCTGTGCATATTCGTTTCTGGCTCTACGACTGTTCTCCTTATTCTCCTGGGTCCTTTGCCTTCTATATTTCTTCCATTCCCTAGCACACTTGGTTTTTGCCTCCCTGCACCTTTGGGTAAACCATGGGCTCATCCTGGCTTTTTCATTAATCCTGTTACCTTTGGGTACAAACCTCTCCTCAGCCTCCTTGCATTTTGTTGCTACATATTCCATCATCTCATTAACTGGCTTCCCTGCCAGTTCTCTGTCCCACTGAACCCCGTTCAGGTAGTTCCTCATTCCGGTGTAGTCCCCTTTCTTGTAGTTTGGCTTCATTCGTCCTGGCCTTCCTGCTTCTCCCTCCACTTGTAGCTCTACTGTGTATTCGAAGCTTAAAACCACATGGTCACTGGCCCCAAGGGGTCTTTCATATGTGATGTCCTCGATATCTGCACTACTGAAGGTGAATACTAAGTCCAGCCTTGCTGGTTCATCCTCTCCTCTCTCTCTTGTAGTGTCCCTTAGGTGTTGGTACATGAAGTTCTCCAGTACCACCTCCATCATCTTAGCCCTCCATGTATCTTGGCCCCCATGTGGGTCCAAGTTCTCCCAATCGATCTCCTTGTGGTTAAAGTCACCCATGATCAGGAGCTTTGCCCTGCATGCATGAGCTCTTCTGGCCACTCTAGCCAGTGTGTCAACCATCGCTCTATTGCTCTCGTCGTACTCTTGCCTTGGCCTCCTGCTGTTCTGTGGTGGGTTATACATCACTGCTATTACCACCTTGGGACCTCCAGAGTGAAGTGTTTCCACTATGTAATCACTTTCTTCTCCGCTATCTCCTCTCTCCAGCTCATCAAAATTCCAGCGATTTTTGATCAGCAACGCCACTCCTCCACCCCCCCTGTTCCCTCTGTCTTTCCTCAGGATTTGGTATCCCGTTGGAAAGATGGCATCTGTTATCATACCTGTAAGCTTGGTTTCTGTGAGAGCTATGATGTCTGGTGATGCTTCTTTGACTCTTTCATGCCACTCCTCCCACTTATTTGTTATTCCATCAGCGTTTGTGTACCATACCTTCAGTTTCCTTTCCAACACTGTGGTTTGGGGGGCCTGTGAGGGTGGGAGACCTGGTGGCATACTGTGGGATTCTATAGCTCGGTGTTGGGTGGAGGCTGTGGGTATGGATTGTAGTGTGTGTTGGGATGGTGTGATAGGTTGTATGGTTCTGAGAGTAGTTGTGTGTGTGCTTGCCCTTGCTGTTCTGTCCTGCTCTGACTGACCTCTGCTGGTTCCCTCCTTGTCTCTTTTCCTAGCTCCTTTCGCTTTTTTGTCCTCTCCCTCAGCTGCTGTCGTTCTGATTTTGTTCTGTCTCTGTCTAGGAACACCCTCTTGTACTCTTCCGAGTATTTCAATCGTGGTTTCTCTTGGAGGATCCTGTTCCGCACTGTTTCCGTCCTGAGAATCAGCTTGATTGGTCGGTTTCTCCCCTTCGAGTACCCCCCTATTCTCTGAAAATTTACAATCTCGTCCATCTCTTCACCTATTTCCGTGATGATTTTCTCAATCTCCTTTCTTTCTTCCTGCTGCCTTTCAGTGTGTGTCCTTTCCTCTCTCTCCTGAAGCCCATGGATAAACACTGATTTTGCCCTTTCTTCCTCCCATTGCCTCACCCTCTGTGACTCTGGATCCTGCCTGTATGTGGTCAGTTTCTCCCTTGATTTTTCCAGTGGCTCTTGATAGCCTTGTTGTGCCTCAGCATTCGACCTATCACCCTCTCCATCTGCAACCAGCTGATCTTCCCTTTCACTCCTTGGTCCTCCTTGGCAGATTGATGTGACCTTAGCATAATTCATAATTCCTTCCTTCCTGTTCGGCCTCGCAGCTTCATATGCTGTGTCTTCTCTGGTCACTGCCCCTGTAACTCGCTTCAGCCTATTTATCTCAACTTCTAGGACCCTTATCTTGGCTACTGCAGTTTCGACTTGTGCCTCCCAATTCTTTGTCTCCTTCTCCAACCTCCTTTCCAATTTCACAGAGAGCTCTTTCTCCATTTTTTCAGAAAGCTCTAATTTTCTCTCCCACTCTTGTTCCATCCTTTCCCACTACTCCTCCATCCACTCCTCCCTACCAGAACCATTCTCATCTGATCCTTGGTTCCTTCGAGTCCCCACCTTTTTTTTTTTTTTTTTGTGAGAGAAGAGAGAAGGGAAAGGTAGATGGAGAGAGAGAGAGTGAAGGGAAGAGTAGGAGAGGGGAGAGTTAGAAGGGAAAATGGGGACGAGAGAGAGCAAGAGAGAGAGAGAGCAAGAGAGAGATCAAGAGAGAGGAGAAGAGCAAGAGAGAGAGAGAGAGCAGAGAGAGCAGAGAGAGAGAGAGGCAGAGAGAGCAAGAGAGAGAGAGAGCAGAGAGAGAGAGCAGAGAGAGAGAGAGAGAGAGGCAAGAGAGAGAGAGAGCAAGAGAGAGAGAGGGAGCAGCAGAGAGCAAGGAGAGGCAAGAGAGAGGCAAGGAGGGAGAGGCAGCAGAGAGGCAGAGGCAGAGGAGGCAGCAAGGGAGCAGAGGCAAGGAGGCAAGAGAGACAAAGAGGAGAGGGAGGCAAGAGAGAGAGGCAGAGGGAAGGAGAGAGGCAAGAGAGAGGCAAGAGGAGGGAGAGCAATAGAGAGGCAAGAGAGAGGCAGAGAGAGC
>NC_091385.1:7347875-7357875 GCF_038502225.1 Cherax quadricarinatus
GGGGCAGGCAAACCAAGGAAGTGGAGCATACTCAAGGTGTGAGCGTACTTGTGCCTCGTACAGGATCTTGCAACCCCTACTGTCAAGCAGATGCGAGATACGGCGAAGTGCTGTAAGCTTCCTGGCTGCCTTGTTTGCAAGATTTACAACATGGTTCTTCATGGTTAGTTTGGAGTCAAATTTCACCCCAAGGATATCAATTTCTTCTCCAGGTGCCAACATCCTCCCATTCATCCTTACTACTGCACCAGCATTACCATCATGGTGCCTAGAGACGATCATCATTTGCGTTTTCTCAGGTGCAAATGTTACTTGCCATCTATTTCCCCAAGCTGATATAGCTCTCAGCTGGTGATTGATGTAGCTTAGAGCAGCTGGCATTTCTTCTCTTGGATAAGTGAATGTCAGTGTACAGTCGTCTGCATATGCATGGGATTCTGGGATGAGATGAGGAAGGTCGTTGAAGTAGACATTCCATAACAATGGACCCAGCACGCTTCCTTGTGGAACACTTGCCCCAATAGGATGTCTTGCTGATTCCGCTCCATTGAGAACTACACTTAGAGCTCTACCATGAAGGTAATCACTGAGGAGACATAGCGTAGAGCCTGCAATTCCCAGTGCTTGAAGTTTTGCTAAGAGGCCCTGGTGCCACACCCGGTCGAAAGCGCCAGCGATGTCCAGTGCTACCACACAGCTGACTTTGGATTCATCCAGTGACTGGTGCCACTTAGTGGAGAGGTTTAACAACAGATCAGCAGCAGAGTAACCTTTCCTGAAGCCATATTGACGATCACTAAGTAGTGAGTTGTCGTCAAAAAAATCTGTCATTTGTCTTGAGATTATTGTCTCAAGGATCTTACCAGTGATTGACAGGAGTGACACTGGTCTGTAGTTGCTAATTTCTGCTCTGCTCTTCTTTTTGTGAACAGGGACTACATTTGCCTCTTTCCATAGAGAGGGCCATTTACACTGTACTAGGCAGTGCTGAAAGATGCGAGTTAGAGGTGCTGCTAGCTGGTCTGCACATCTTCTCAACAATCTTGGGCTCAACTTGTCTGGGCCCACAGCCTTTTCTTGGTCAAACGATTTAAGTAGGAAATGCACCTCCTCCTGCCTTATTGTCACCACTGACAGTTTTGACACAGTTCTTGCAGCTAGCCAAGGAGGGTCCCTTGCTGGATCAGGAACTTGCATTTTGGTAGCAAAGTGTTCAGCAAAGAGGTCCGCCTTCTCTTGACTACTAGTAGAGGTGGTCCCATCCTGTCGATTTAGAGGTGGAATAAGTTCATCAGGCAGATAACCTTGTCTGTCCTTGATCAGGGACCACCAGGTTTTGGAGCCTACCCTACCTGATGCTAACTTTCTTTAAGTGTCCACCTCCCATTTAGCAATGGCCCACTTTTGAACGTCGCCCATATGCCTACAGGCTTGCTCTCTCTCTCTCTCTCTCTCTCTCTCTCTCTCTCTCTCTCTCTCTCTCTCTCTCTCTCTCTCTTTCTCAGAGTTGAGTGATAGCTCTAGACCTTTCGTGTTGGTCATCCCATCAAGAGCTTTCTACTTATTTCTGCAACACCTTTATAAGCTCCTGATGATGTGTTGACTGGAACGCGAAAGGCCTAGAACTATCAACTCCCCCAGTGTTATAGCATACACAAGTTTTCGCTTGCCTTATTCGGCAAGAAGAGTGTTGCTATTTAAGCTAAAATCGCAAGTTTTACCTATTCAGATTAACATATATATATATATATATATATATATATATATATATATATATATATATATATATATATATATATATATATATATATATATATACGTAAAAGGACACAACATAAATCACGTTACGAACGTGTATCTAAAAAGTTTTGAACATGAACATAAGTCTTAATTTTGTTCATAATAACAAGGCGTTCATGTTCACTCAGCCGGAAAATGAGAGATAATTGTACATTTACACAGCGGTTGTTCCAGCAGCTGCAACAGGCAGATTGTTAATAATTTGTACCAATTTCGTGCACGCCGGGTCATTACTAGCAGTGTACACACTCGCTCCCTTCAAATTTAAATTCACACTGTCCTATTTTTTCAAAGCTTAATTGGGCAATTTCCTCTTGTGTTTCGTGTCTGGGATGAGGGTAGTCAACTATCCTGAGTCCAGGGTGACTATTCTCATAGTTACGACTGTCTTCTTGCTCGATAGGATGTTTTTTAAGATATTCAAGACTCGTGGGTAAGTCTTTTTTTTGCATCTGGCGGCTAGTTAAATAGGTTAGGAGCTTGGTCAACTCCCTGACCCTTCATCTGTTGTCTCTATTCACCTAACAGTAAGTTAATACATTGTGACTGTTCAGAGTGGCAAGTTAAATAGGTTAGTAACATGGTCAACCCCCCTGCCCTTCACCTCCTGTTTTTAATTAAAAAGTAAATAGGAACCTGCGTGTTGGTTTTTGTGGGTGGCATCCTGGGCAGCGAGAGTCGAAGCCTCGTTCAGTTATACCTCCTGTCCCTAGGCCCTTCCTGTTGCAATCACGACATCAAGAGCTTTCAGTGTTGAAGAAGCATTAAGAAATCCAGGTATATTCGTTCAGGCAAACTACCCCTCCAGAATATGTCGTGTTGCATATTATATATATATATATATATATATATATATATATATATATATATATATATATATATATATATAATATATATATATATATATATATATATATATATTAAACATGAACGAGTGGTATTTAATCAGTAACACTGCGACTAGCCTGGGGATCGAACCCGTGTTGTTTTAGCCCGCCTCATGGTGAACGAAAATTCACGACGCTCTAACCCACTGGATCATACAATCCTACAAGATTCACGCACCCAGCAGAACTAGGTGTTGTACCGTGATCCGAGGACATACGGTGGTGTGGGTGCCTCAGAGCTAGTCGCAGTGTTGTTATTGACTAAATACCACTCGTTCGTGGTTACAATACTATATACATATACATATATACATATATACTATGTACATACATATATATATATATATATATATATATATATATATATATATATATATATATATATATATTACTGCTCGTGGAGGCTAGTACACCAAACGGACAGTAGAACGAAATTAGCACTGAGGCACCCACACCACCGTATGTCCTCGGATCACGGGACAACACCTAGTTCTGCTGGGTGCGTGAATCTTGTAGGATTGTATGATCCAGTGGGTTAGAGCGTCGTGAATTATCGCTCACCATGAGGCGGGTTAAATTAACAAGGGTTCGATCCTTCGGCTAGTCGCAGTACGTTATATATATATATATATATATATATATATATATATATATATATATATATATATATATATATATATATATATATATATATGTATATATGTGTGTGTGTGTGTGTGTCCGTTTATTAAAGGTAATTGTCAATAGACACTTGTCTTATTTTGTGGTAATTTTTGCTTATCCGTAAAACACAATAACAAAAAAAAAAGTGAGTAAAATCAAACAAATTTAGTGTGAAAAATAAGTTAAGTAGTAATTAAATGACTGATTAGTAATTACTGCCTAAGTTTTCTTTGCTAATTATAAGATCACAGATGAGATTTGACGGGAGTTATTCCTTTGTCGATAGTTCCTTTGTTGGGGACGTTAGTCTTTGTGTGTGTGTGTCTCTCTCTCTGTCTCTCTGTGCCTCTCTCTGTGCCTCTCTCTCTCTGTGCCTCTCTCTCTGTGCCTCTCTCTCTCTGTGCCTCTCTCTCTGTGCCTCTCTCTCTCTGTGCCTCTCTCTCTGTGCCTCTCTCTCTCTGTGCCTCTCTGTGCCTCTCTCTATGCCTCTCTGTGCCTCTCTCTCTGTGCCTCTCTCTCTGTGCCTCTCTCTCTGTGCCTCTCTCTATGCCTCTCTGTGCCTCTCTCTCTCTCTCTGTGCCTCTCTCTCTGTGCCTCTCTCTATGCCTCTCTGTGCCTCTCTCTCTGTGCCTCTCTCTATGCCTCTCTGTGCCTCTCTCTGTGCCTCTCTGTGCCTCTCTCTATGCCTCTCTGTGCCTCTCTCTATGCCTCTCTGTGCCTCTCTCTCTGTGCCTCTCTCTATGCCTCTCTGTGCCTCTCTCTCTGTGCCTCTCTCTCTGTGCCTCTCTCTATGCCTCTCTGTGCCTCTCTCTGTGCCTCTCTCTATGCCTCTCTGTGCCTCTCTCTATGCCTCTCTGTGCCTCTCTGTGCCTCTCTCTATGCCTCTCTGTGCCTCTCTCTGTGCCTCTCTCTGTGCCTCTCTCTATGCCTCTCTGTGCCTCTCTCTCTCTCTGTGCCTCTCTCTGTGCCTCTCTCTATGCCTCTCTCTCTGTGCCTCTCTCTCTCTGTGCCTCTCTCTGTGCCTCTCTCTATGCCTCTCTGTGCCTCTCTCTCTCTGTGCCTCTCTTTTCTTTTTACACAGGGTTTGACAAGGTTAGGATCCCTAGCTTTATTGACAGCTATTTACAGGTTAAGGATTCCTAACTTTATTGGCAAGCTAGCTATTACCTACATCAGCTCATTTGAAAGCATTTTTATTGTTATGAGACATACAAGTAGGGAACAGGATGAAGTTGGAGCCATCTGTGGGCCAGCATTTTCATTTGATCAACTGACGTTATCTCGTTGACATCATTATGCTGTACGAATGTATTCCATACTCGAGTCATCCTGGGTATGTATGATCTCAGATGGAGTGATGTTCTGGAGAAGGGTACAGCCAGAGTGAAGTTGCTGCTTTCTGCCCGTCTTGTGGCATAAAAGCTTGTTTCACGCTGTCCTCGAAGTGGATCCAAGTGTGGTATTTTGACAATATTGGCCTTGTACATAACAGTAAGGCCACCCACATCCCTCCTATGTTGAAGGCTCTGCTGAAATGACAGATCTATCCAGGATGGGTCCAGGCGAGAGATGAGACGTCTTGCTCTGTTCTCTACTCTGTCAAGCAGTCGCAGATGAGAGGGGGGCAGGGAAACCAAGGAAGTGGAGCATACTCAAGGTGTGAGCGTACTTCTGCCTCGTACAGGATCTTGCAACCCCTACTGTCAAGCAGATGCGAGATACGGCGAAGTGCTGTAAGCTTCCTGGCTGCCTTGTTTGCAAGATTTACAACATGGTTCTTCATGGTTAGTTTGCAGTCAAATTTCACCCCAAGGATATCAACTTCTCCAGGTGCCAACATTCTCCCATTCATCCTTACTACTGCACCAGCATTACCATCATGGTGCCTAGAGACGATCATCATTTGCATTTTCTCAGGTGCAAATGTTACTTGCCATCTATTTCCCCAAGCTGATATAGCTCTCAGCTGGTGATTGATGTAGCTTAGAGCAGCTGGCATTTCTTCTCTTGGATAAGTGAATGTCAGTGTACAGTCGTCTGCATATGCATGTGATTCTGGGATGAGATGAAGAAGGTCGTTGAAGTAGACATTCCATAACAGTGGACCCAGCACACTTCCTTGTGGAACGCTTGCCCCAATAGGATGCCTTGCTGATTCCGTTCCATTGAGGACTACACTTAGAGATCTACCATGAAGGTAATCACTGAGGAGACATAGCGTAGAGCCTGCAATTCCCAGTACTTGAAGTTTTGCTAAGAGGCCCTGGTGCCACACCCGGTCGATAGCGCCAGCAATGTCCAGTGCTACCACACAGCTGACTTTGGATTCATCCAGTGACTGGTGCCACTTAGTGGAGAGGTTTAACAACAGATCAGCAGCAGAGTAACCTTTCCTGAAGCCATATTGACGATCACAAAGTAGTGAGTGGTAGTCAAAAAACTCTGTCATTTGTCTTGAGATTATTGTCTCAAGGATCTTACCAGTGATTGACAGGAGTGACACTGGTCTGTAGTTGCTGATTTCTGCTCTGCTCTTCTTTTTGTGAACAGGGACTACATTTGCCTCTTTCCATAGAGAGGGCCATTTACACTGTACTCTCTCTCTCTCTCTCTCTCTCTCTCTCTCTCTCTCTCTCTCTCTCTCTCTCTCTCTCTCTCTCTCTCTCTCTCTCTCTCTCTGTGCCTCTCTGTGTCTCTGTGCCTCTCTCTCTCTCTGTGCCTCTCTCTCTCTCTGTCTCTGTGCCTCTCTCTGTGTGTGTGTGTGTGTGTGTGTCTCTCTCTCTCTCTCTCTGTGCCTCTCTCTCTCTCTCTCTCTCTCTCTCTCTCTCTCTCTCTCTCTCTCTCTCTCTCTCTCTCTCTCTCTCTCTCTCTCTCTCTCTCTCTCTCTGTGCCTCTCTCTCTCTGTGCCTCTCTCTCTCTCTGTGCCTCTCTCTCTCTCTGTGCCTCTCTCTCTCTCTGTGCCTCTCTCTCTCTCTGTGCCTCTCTCTCTCTCTGTGCCTCTCTCTCTGTGCCTCTCTCTCTCTCTCTCTCTCTCTCTCTCTCTCTCTCTCTCTCTCTCTCTCTCTCTCTCTCTCGCTCTCTCTCTCTCTCTCTCACTGTGCCTCTCTCTCTCTCTCTCTGTGCCTCTCTATCTCTGTGCCTCTCTCTCTCTCTCTGTGCCTCTCTCTGTCTCTCTGTTTCTGTGCCTCTCTCTCTCTCTCTCTCTCTCTCTCTCTCTCTCAAACATCACTCTTTTTCCCCTTCATTTCCGGTTCATATCCGGTTTCCTTCCTGTCCACATCCTCCTAGCCTGTCCCTACTTCCTCCTAGCCTGTCCCTACTTCCTCCTAGCCTGTCCCTACTTCCTCCTAGCCTGTCCCTACTTCCTCCTAGCCCGTCCCTACTTCCTCCTAGCCTGTCCCTACTTCCTCCTAGCCTGTCCCTACTTCCTCCTAGCCTGTCCCTACTTCCTCCTAGCCCGTCCGTACTTCCTCCTAGCCCGTCCCTACTTCCTCCTAGCCCATCCCTACTTCCTCCTGGCCCGTCCCTACTTCCTCCTAGCCCGTCCCTACTTCCTCCTAGCCTGTCCTTACTTCCTCCTAGCCCGTCCTTACTTCCTCCTAGCCCGTCCCTACTTCCTCCTAGCCTGTCCCTACTTCCTCCTAGCCCGTCCCTACTTCCTCCTAGCCCGTCCCTACTTCCTCCTAGCCTGTCCCTACTTCCTCCTAGCCCGTCCCTACTTCCTCCTAGCCCGTCCCTACTTAATCCTAGCCTGTCCCTACTTCCTCCTAGCCCGTCCCTACTTCCTCCTAGCCCGTCCCTACTTCCTCCTAGCCTGTCCCTACTTCCTCCTAGCCCGTCTCTACTTCCTCCTAGCCTGTCCCTACTTCCTCCTATCCCGTCCTTACTTCCTCCTAGCCCGTCCCTGCTTCCTCCTAGCCCGTCCCTACTTCCTCCTAGCCCGTCCCTACTTCCTCCTAGCCCGTCCCTACTTCCTCCTAGCCCGTCCCTACTTCCTCCTAGCCCGTCCCTACTTCCTCCTAGCCTGTCCCTACTTCCTCCTAGCCCGTCCCTAATTCCTCCTAGCCTGTCCCTACTTCCTCCTAGCCCGTCCCTACTTCCTCCTAGCCTGTCCCTGCTTCCTCCTAGCCCGTCCCTACTTCCTCCTAGCCCGTCCCTACTTCCTCCTAGCCCGTCCCTACTTCCTCCTAGCCTGTCCCTACTTCCTCCTAGCCCGTCCCTAATTCCTCCTAGCCTGTCCCTACTTCCTCCTAGCCCGTCCCTACTTCCTCCTAGCCTGTCCCTACTTCCTCCTAGCCCGTCCCTACTTCCTCCTAGCCCGTCCCTACTTCATCCTAGTCTGTCCCTACTTCCTCCTAGCCCGTCCCTACTTCCTCCTAGCCCGTCCCTACTTCCTCCTAGCCTGTCCCTACTTCCTCCTAGCCCGTCCCTACTTCCTCCTAGCCCGTCCCTACTTCCTCCTAGCCCGTCCCTACTTCCTCCTAGCCCGTCCCTACTTCCTCCTAGCCCGTCCCTACTTCCTCCTAGCCCGTACCTACTTCCTCCTAGCCTGTCCCTACTTCCTCTTAGCCCGTCCCTACTTCCTCCTAGCCTGTCCCTACTTCCTCCTAGCCTGTCCCTACTTCCTCCTAGCCCGTCCCTACTTCCTCCTAGCCCGTCCCTACTTCCTCCTAGCCCGTACCTACTTCCTCCTAGCCCGTCCCTACTTCCTCCTAGCCCGTCCCTACTTCCTCCTAGCCCGTCCCTACTTCCTCCTAGCCCGTCCCTTCTTCCTCCTAGCCCGTCCCTACTTCCTCCTAGCCCGTCCCTACTTCCTCCTAGCCCGTCCCTACTTCCTCCTAGCCCGTCCCTACTTCCTCCTAACCCGTCCTCGTTCCTCCTAACCCGTCCTCGTTTCTCCTAACCCATCATCCTACTAGCCCGTCATCCTACTAGCCCGTCATCCTACTAGCCCGTCATCCTACTAACCCGTCATCCTACTAGCCCGTCATCCTACTAGCCCGTCATCCTACTAACCCGTCATCCTACTAGTCCGTCATCCTACTAGCCCGTCATCCTACTAACCCGTCATCCTACTAGCCCGTCATCCTACTAACCCATCATCCTACTAACACGTCATCCTACTAACCCGTCATCCTACTAGCCCGTCATCCTACTAGCCCGTCATCCTACTAACCCGTCATCCTACTAGCCCGTCATCCTACTAACCCGTCATCCTACTAGCCCGTCATCCTACTAGCCCGTCATCCTACTAGCCCGTCATCCTACTAACCCGTCATCCTACTAGCCCATCATTCTACTAACCCGTCATCCTACTAGCCCGTCATCCTACTAGCCTGTCATCCTACTAGCCCGTCATCCTACTAGCCCGTCATCCTACTAACCCGTCATCCTACTAGCCCGTCATCCTACTAGCCCGTCATTCTACTAGCCCGTCATCCTACTAGCCCGTCATACTACTAACCCGTCATCTTACTAGCCCGTCATCCTACTAGCCTGTCATCCTACTAGCCCGTCATCCTACTAACCCGTCATCCTACTAACCCGTCATCCTACTAGCCCGTCATCCTACTAACCCGTCATCCTACTAGCCCGTCATTCAATTAGCCCGTCATCCTACTAGCCCGTCATCCTACTAGCCCGTCATCCTACTAACCCATCATGCTACTAACCCGTCATCCTACTAGCCCGTCATCCTACTAGCTCATCCTACTAGCCCGTCATCCTACTAGCCCGTCATCCTACTAGCCCGTCATCCTTCTAGCCCGTCATCCTACTAGCCCGTCATCCTACTAGCCCGTCATCCTACTAGCCCGTCATCCTACTAGCCCGTCATCCTGCTAGCCCGTCATCCTACTAGCCCGTCATCCTACTAGCCCGTCATCCTACTAGCCCGTCATTCTACTAGTCCGTCAACCTACTAGCCCGTCATCCTACTAGCCCGTCAACCTACTAGCCCGTCATCCTACTAGTCCGTCATCCTACTTGCCCGTCATCCTACTAGCCCGTCATCCTACTAGTCCGTCAACCTACTAGTCCGTCAACCTACTAGCCCGTCATCCTACTAGCCCGTCATCCTACTAGTCCGTCATCCTACTAGCCCGTCATCCTACTTGCCCGTCAACCTACTAGCCCGTCATCCTACTAGCCCGTCACCCTACTAGTCCGTCATCCTACTAGCCCGTCATCCTACTAGCCCGTCATCCTTCTAGCCCGTCATCCTTCTAGCCCGTCATCCTTCTAGCCCGTCATCCTACTAGCCCGTCATCCTAGTAGCCCGTCATCCTACTAGTCCGTCAACCTACTAGCCCGTCAACCTACTAGCCCGTCATCCTACTAGCCCGTCATCCTACTAGCCCGTCAACCTACTGGCCCGTCATCCTACTAGTCCGTCATCCTACTAGCCCGTCATCCTACTAGTCCGTCAACCTACTAGCCCGTCATCCTACTAGTCCGGCATCCTACTAGCCCGTCATCCTACTAGCCCGTCATCCTACTAGTCCGTCAACCTACTAGTTCGTCATCCTACTAGTCCGTCATCGTACTAGCCCGTCATCGTACTAGCCCGTCATCCTACTAGCCCGTCATCCTACTAGCCCGTCATCCTACTAGTCCGTCAACCTACTAGCCCGTCATCCTACTAGCCCGTC
>NC_091385.1:7362875-7420375 GCF_038502225.1 Cherax quadricarinatus
AATCGTTCTATTTTAATCATTTTCCTGTACATAAGTTGAGAGTAGACAGGTAGAAGACTCTCTCTCTCTCTCTCTCTCTCTCTCTCTCTCTCTCTCTCTCTCTCTCTCTCTCTCTCTCTCCTCTCCCCCTCCCCCTTTCTCTCTACTGTTCAAAGACAAATTAACCAAACACCCTGCACCCTCTCTCCCCTTCCTCCCCACTCCCACAATCCCCCACTCCCCCATCAACTCCCCCACTCCCACAACAATCCCCCACTCCCCCATCAACTCCCCCACTCCCACAACAATCCACCACTCCCCCATCAACTCCCCCACTCCCACAACAATCCCCCACTCCCCCATCAACTCCCCCACTCCCACAACAATCCCCCACTCCCCCATCAACTGCCCCACTCCCACAACAATCCCCCACTCCCCCATCAACTCCCCCACTCCCACAACAATCATCCATCGCTTCAGGTCTTCCCTCTAACTCAATCAACGACCACCAATTGTCTCAGGAGGTAATGTAGTTACCAGAGTCTAGTTCTCCTCTTGTAATATGTTGATACGTCTTGGGCTGCTCCTTGTATTAGTATTAGTAGTAATAGTAGTAGTAGTAGTAGCAGTAGTTGTAGTAATAGCAATAGCACCGGTAGTAACAATAGCAGTACTGGTAGTAACACCAGCAGCAGCAATATTCGTAATAGTACCAGCAGTAGCATTAATATCAATGGCACTAGCTATAATAGCAGTGCTAGTAGTACTAGTATTAGTACTAGTACTAGAGGAACTCCTGATGTAGCCTAAGTATTATATAAACATTTCGGACCACAAACAAGGGGCCTAAATACAATATCTGGCTTAAAATTAAGAAAACCCAAGGCAGATAAACATGTCTGAGTAACCTTGGAATATATTAATTCCGGAAGAGTTGAAAATGTTCTTGCAGTTAGTGGATGTTGTGTTTCAGGTGTTAAGATGAAGAAATATTATAATGTGGAGTTGTTTAAATAACAGGACCAGAGCATCATACATACACACACACACACACATACACACACACACACACATACACACACACATATATACACACACACTCCCCCCCTCTAACAGCTCCCCCCCTCTAACATCTCTCCCCTCCCATTATCTCTCCCCTCCTCCCCTCCCTCTCCCCCTAGCCTCTCTCCCCTCTCGCTCTTCCATCTCCCCCCTCTTTCCCCCTTCTCCCCCTCTCTGCCCCCTCTCTCTCCCCCTCTTTACCTTCTCTTTCTCTCTCTCTCTCTCTCTCTCTCTCTCTCTCTCTCTTGCTCTCTCTTGCTCTCTCTCTTCCCCATTTTCCCTTCTAACTCTCCCCCTCTCCTACTCTTCCCTTCACTCTCTCTCCCCCTCTCTCTCTCACTCTCCTTCCCTCTCTCCCTCTCTCTCCCTCTCTCCCTCTCTCCCTCTCTCTCTCTTGCTCTCTCTCTTCCCCATTTTCCCTTCTAACTCTCCCCCTCTCCTACCCTTCCCCTCACTCTCTCTCCCTCTCACTCTCTTCCCCTTTTTCCTTCTCACTATCCCCCTCTCTCTACCTTCCCTTCCCTTCTCTCTCTCTCTCTCTCTCTCTCTCGCTCTCTCTCCATCTCTTCTCCATTTTTCCCTTCTCACTCTCCCCCTCTCCTTCCCTTCCCTTCTCTCTCTTTCCCCCTCTCACACTCTCTCTCCCCCTTTCCCTTCTCACTCTTCCCCTCTCTCTCTCCTTCTACCTTTCCCTTCTCTCTTCTCTCACAAAAAAAAAATGGTGGGGACTCGCAGGAACCAAGGATCAGATGAGAATGGTTCTGGTAGGGAGGAGTGGATGGAGGAGCAGTGGAAAAGGATGGAACAAGAGTGGGAGAGAAAATTAGGAGAGCTTTCTGAAAAAATGGAGAAAGAGCTCTCTGTGAAATTGGAAAAGAGGTTGGAGAAGGAGACAAAGAATTGGGAGGCACAAGTCGAAACTGCAGTAGCCAAGATAAGGGTCCTAGATGTTGAGATAAATAGGCTGAAGCGAGTTACAGGGGCAGTGACCAGAGAAGACACAGCATATGAAGCTGCGAGGGCGAACAGGAAGGAAGGAATTATGAATTATGCTAAGGTCATATCAGCCTGCCAAGGAGGACCAAGGAGTGAAAGGGAAGAACAGCTGGTTGCAGATGGAGAGGGTGATAGGTCGAATGCTGAGGCACAACCAGGCTATCAAGAGCCACTGGAAAAATCAAGGGAGAAACTGACCACATACAGGCAGGATCCAGAGTCACAGAGGGTGAGGCAATGGGAGGAAGAAAGGGCAAAATCAGTGTTTATCCATGGGCTTCAGGAGAGAGAGGAAAGGACACACACTGAAAGGCAGCAGGAAGAAAGAAAGGAGATTGAGAAAATCATCACGGAAATAGGTGAAGAGATGGACGAGATTGTAAATTTTCAGAGAATAGGGGGGTACTCGAAGGGGAGAAACCGACCAATCAAGCTGATTCTCAGGACGGAAACAGTGCGGAACAGGATCCTCCAAGAGAAACCACGATTGAAATACTCGGAAGAGTACAAGAGGGTGTTCCTAGACAGAGACAGAACAAAATCAGAACGACAGCAGCTGAGGGAGAGGACAAAAAAACGAAAGGAGCTAGGAAAAGAGACAAGGATGGAACCAGCAGAGGTCAGTCAGAGCAGAACAGAACAGCAAGGGCAAGCACACACACAACTATTCTCAGAACCATACAACCTATCACACCATCCCAACACACACTACAATCCATACCCACAGCCTCCACCCAACACCGAGCTATAGAATCCCACAGTATGCCACCAGGTCTCCCACCCTCACAGGCCCCCCAAACCACAGTGTTGGAAAGGAAACTGAAGGTATGGTACACAAACGCTGATGGAATAACAAATAAGTGGGAGGAGTGGCATGAAAGAGTCAAAGAAGCATCACCGGACATCATAGCTCTCACAGAAACCAAGCTTACAGGTATGATAACAGATGCCATCTTTCCAACGGGATACCAAATCCTGAGGAAAGACAGAGGGAACAGGGGGGGTGGAGGAGTGGCGTTGCTGATCAAAAATCGCTGGAATTTTGATGAGCTGGAGAGAGGAGACAGCGGAGAAGAAAGTGATTACATAGCGGGAACACTTCACTCTGGAGGTCCCAAGGTGGTAATAGCAGTGATGTATAACCCACCACAGAACAGCAGGAGGCCAAGGCAAGAGTACGACGAGAGCAATAGAGCGATGGTTGACACACTGGCTAGAGTGGCCAGAAGAGCTCATGCATGCAGGGCAAAGCTCCTGATCATGGGTGACTTTAACCACAAGGAGATCGATTGGGAGAACTTGGACCCACATGGGGGCCAAGATACATGGAGGGCTAAGATGATGGAGGTGGTACTGGAAAACTTCATGTGCCAACACGTAAGGGACACTACAAGAGAGAGAGGAGAGGATGAACCAGCAAGGCTGGACTTAGTATTCACCTTGAGTAGTGCAGATATCGAGGACATCACATATGAAAGACCCCTTGGGGCCAGTGACCATGTGGTTTTAAGCTTCGAATACACAGTAGAGCTACAAGTGGAGGGAGAAGCAGGAAGGCCAGGACGAATGAAGCCAAACTACAAGAAAGGGGACTACACAGGAATGAGGAACTACCTGAACGGGGTTCAGTGGGACAGAGAACTGGCAGGGAAGCCAGTTAATGAGATGATGGAATATGTAGCAACAAAATGCAAGGAGGCTGAGGAGAGGTTTGTACCCAAGGGTAACAGGAATAATGAAAAAGCCAGGATGAGCCCATGGTTTACCCAAAGGTGCAGGGAGGCAAAAACCAAGTGTCCTAGGGAATGGAAGAAATATAGAAGGCAAAGGACCCAGGAGAATAAGAACAGTCGTAGAGCCAGAAACGAATATGCACAGATAAGAAGGGAGGCCCAAAGACAATATGAAAATGACATAGCAGCGAAAGCCAAGTCTGACCCGAAACTGTTGTACAGCCACATCAGGAGGAAAACAACAGTCAAGGACCAGGTAATCAGGCTAAGGAAGGAAGGAGGAGAGACAACAAGAAATGACCGTGAAGTATGTGAAGAACTCAACAAGAGATTCAAAGAAGTGTTCACAGAGGAGACAGAAGGGACTCCAGAAAGACGGAGAGGTGGGGCACACCACCAAGTGCTGGACACAGTGCACACAACCGAGGAAGAAGTGAAGAGGCTTCTGAGTGAACTAGATACCTCAAAGGCAATGGGGCCAGATAACATCTCCCCATGGGTATTGAGAGAGGGAGCAGAGGCGCTATGTGTACCCCTAACAACAATATTCAATACATCTATCGAAACAGGGAGATTGCCTGAGGCATGGAAGACAGCAAATGTAGTCCCAATCTTTAAAAAAGGAGACAGACATGCAGCATTAAACTACAGACCAGTGTCACTGACATGTATAGTATGCAAAATCATGGAGAAGATTATCAGGAGAAGAGTGGTGGAACACCTAGAAAGGAACGATCTCATCAACAGCAGCCAACATGGTTTCAGGGACGGGAAATCCTGTGTCACAAACCTACTGGAGTTCTATGACATGGTGACAGCAGTAAGACAAGAGAGAGAGGGGTGGGTGGATTGCATTTTCTTGAACTGCAAGAAGGCGTTTGACACAGTTCCACACAAGAGATTGGTGCAAAAACTGGAGGACCAAGCAGGGATAACAGGGAAGGCACTACAATGGATCAGGGAATACTTGTCAGGAAGACAGCAGCGAGTCATGGTACGTGGCGAGGTATCAGAGTGGGCACCTGTGACCAGCGGCGTCCCGCAGGGGTCAGTCCTAGGACCAGTGCTGTTTCTGGTATTTGTGAACGACATGACGGAAGGAATAGACTCTGAGGTGTCCCTGTTTGCAGATGACGTGAAGTTGATGAGAAGAATTCACTCGATCGAAGACCAAGCAGAACTACAAAGGGATCTGGACAGGCTGCAGACCTGGTCCAGCAATTGGCTCCTGGAGTTCAATCCCACCAAGTGCAAAGTCATGAAGATTGGGGAAGGGCAAAGAAGGCCGCAGACGGAGTACAGTCTAGGGGGTCAGAGACTACAAACCTCACTCAAGGAAAAAGATCTTGGGGTGAGTATAACACCAGGCACATCTCCTGAAGCGCACATCAACCAAATAACTGCTGCAGCATATGGGCGCCTAGCAAACCTCAGAACAGCATTCCGACATCTTAATAAGGAATCATTCAGGACCCTGTACACCGTGTACGTTAGGCCCATATTGGAGTATGCGGCACCAGTTTGGAACCCACACCTAGCCAAGCACGTAAAGAAACTAGAGAAAGTGCAAAGGTTTGCAACAAGACTAGTCCCAGAGCTAAGAGGTATGTCCTACGAGGAGAGGTTAAGGGAAATCAACCTGACGACACTGGAGGACAGGAGAGATAGGGGGGACATGATAACGACATACAAAATACTGAGAGGAATTGACAAGGTGGACAAAGACAGGATGTTCCAGAGACTGGACACAGTAACAAGGGGACACAGTTGGAAGCTGAAGACACAGATGAATCACAGGGATGTTAGGAAGTATTTCTTCAGCCACAGAGTAGTCAGTAAGTGGAATAGTTTGGGAAGCGATGTAGTGGAGGCAGGATCCATACATAGCTTTAAGCAGAGGTATGATAAAGCTCACGGCTCAGGGAGAGTGACCTAGTAGCGATCAGTGAAGAGGCGGGGCCAGGAGCTCGGACTCGACCCCCGCAACCTCAACTAGGTGAGTACAACTAGGTGAGTACACACACACACACACACACACACACACACACACACACACACACACACACACACACACACACACACACACACACACACACACACACACACACACACACACACACCCACACACACACACACACACACACACACACACACACACACACACACACACACACACACACACACACACACACACACACACACACACACACACACACACACACCCACACACACACACACATACACACACACACACACACACACACACACACACACACACACACACACACACACACACACACACACACACACACACACACACACACACACACACACATACACACACACACACACACACACACACACACACACACACACACACACACACCCACACACACACACACATACACACACACACACACACACACACACACACACACACACACACACACACACACACACACACACACAAGCAGACTAGACAGAAAAACTCACATGCGTTCGTAGAGAACGAATAAAAATATGAAAATCCGATTACAAAGTACCTTTGAGTAGAGACGAGTACAGCAAAGTACTTGGAGTACACATGAGTAGCGCCAGTACACAAGTACTCAGCTGTGTGCCGCGGGACGGGGGTAATAAACATTGATTCGCTTTATATTCATCAAAATGTATATTTCGAATATTATTGTGACCACGAACGAGTGATATTGATCAATAACAACACTGCGCTAGCCAAGGACTCGAACCCATGCTGCTTTGGCCTGCCTCATGGTGGGCGAAAAAACATGACGCCTTAATCCACTGAACCATACGATCCTATATGGTTCAGTGGATTAAGGCGTCATGTGTTTTCGCCCACCATGAGGCAGGCCAAAGTAGCATGGGTTCGAGTCCTTGGCTAGCGCAGTGTTGTTATTGATCAATTTCCAATATATATATATATATATATAT
Source organism: Cherax quadricarinatus (assembly GCF_038502225.1). Classification (NCBI taxonomy): domain Eukaryota; kingdom Metazoa; phylum Arthropoda; class Malacostraca; order Decapoda; family Parastacidae; genus Cherax; species Cherax quadricarinatus. The sequence goes on from NC_091385.1 coordinate 7,369,598, forward strand.
ATATATATATATATATATATATATATATATATATATATATATATATATATATATATATATATATATATATATATATATATATATATATATATATATATATATATATATATATATATATATATATATACAGGACTATATAGAGCTGTACATAGATATATACATGGCTTAATTATATTGTACACGCTTATTTGACGTCACTTGACACTGTCATTGACACCAGTGATGGTGTTATGTATGTTGCAACACTAGTGTTGCAACACCAGCATCACAACACCTGCATCACAACACCTGCATCACAACACCTGCATCACAGCACCAGAAACACAGCACCAGCTTCACAGCACTAACAACAGCACAGCAGCGTCACGATAGCAACACCACACCAAAAACACAGCAGCAACACCACACCAACACAGCAGCATCACAGCAGCAACACCACACCAACACAGCAGCAACACCACACCAACATAGCAGCAACACCACACCAACACAGCAGCAACACCACACCAACATAGCAGCAACACCACACCAACACAGCAGGAACACCACACCAACACAGCAGCATCACAGCAACAACACCACACCACAGCAGCATCACAGCAGCATCACAGCAGCAACACCACACCAACACAACAGCATCACAGCAGCAACACCACACCAACACAGCAGCATCACAGCAGCAACACCACACCAACACAGCAGCATCACAGCAGCAACACCACACCAACACAACAGCATCACAGCAGCAACACCACACCAACACAGCAGCATCACAGCAGCAACACCACACCAACACAGCAGGAACACCACACCAACACAGCATCACAGCAACAACACCACACCACAGCAGCATCACAGCAGCATCACAGCAGCAACACCACACCAACACAGCAGCATCACAGCAGCAACACCACACCAACACAGCAGCATCACAGCAGCAACACCACACCAACACAACAGCATCACAGCACCAACACAACAGCATCACAGCAGCAACACCACACCAACACAGCAGCATCACACCAACACAGTAGCATCACAGCAGCAACACCACAGCAACACAGCATCACAGCAGCAACACCACACAACACAGCAGCATCACAGCAACAACACCACACCAACACAGCAGCATCACAGCAACAACACCACACCAACACAGCAGCATCACAGCAACAACACCACACCAACACAGCAGCATCACAGCAACAACACCACACCAACACAGCAGCATCACAGCAACAACACCACACCAACACAGCAGCAACACCACACCAACACAGCAGCATCACAGCAACAACACCACGCCAACACAGCAGCATCACAGCAACAACACCACACCAACACAGCAGCATCACAGCAACAACACCACACCAACACAGCAGCATCACAGCAGCAGCACCACACCAACACAGTAGCAACACCACACCAACACAGCAGCATCACAGCAACAACACCACGCCAACACAGCAGCATCACAGCAACAACACCACACCAACACAGCAGCATCACAGCAACAACACCACACCAACACAGCAGCATCACAGCAGCAGCACCACACCAACACAGTAGCAACACCACACCAACACAGCAGCATCACAGCAGCAGCACCACACCAACACAGTAGCAACACCACACCAACACAGCAGCATCACAGCAGCAGCACCACACCAACACAGCAGCAACACCACACCAACACAGCAGCATCACAGCAACAACACCACACCAACACCGCAGCAACACCGCACCAGCACAGCAGCATCACAGCAGCAGCACCACACCAACAAAGCAGCATCACAGCAGGAACACCACACCATCACAGCAGCAGAACCACACCAACACAGCAGCATCACAGCAGCAACACCACACCAACACAGCATCACAGCAGCAACACCACACCAACACAGCAGCATCACAGCAGCAACACCACACCAACACAACAGCATCACAGCAGCAACACCACACCAACACAGCACCATCACAGCAGCAGAACCACACCAACACAGCAGCATCACAGCAGCAACACCACACCAACACAGCATCACAGCAGCAACACCACACCAACACAGCAGCATCACAGCAGCAACACCACACCAACACAGCAGCATCACAGCAGCAACACCACACCAACACAGCATCACAGCAGCAACACCACACCAACACAGCAGCATCACAGCAGCAACACCACACCAACACAGCAGCATCACAGCAGCAACACCACACCAACACAGCATCACAGCAGCAACACCACACCAACACAGCAGCATCACAGCAGCAACACCACACCAACACAGCAGCATCACAGCAGCAACACCACACAAACAACACAGAAGCAACACCACAACAACAACACAGCACCAACACCACACCAACACAGCAGCATCACAGCAGCAACACCACACCAACACAGCAGCAACACCACACCAACACAGCAGCATCACAGCAGCAACACCACACCAACACAGCAGCATCACAGCAGCAACACCACACCAACACAGCAGCATCACAGCAGCAACACCACACCAACACAGCAGCATCACAGCAGCAACACCACACCAACACAGCAGCATCACAGCAGCAACACCACACCAACACAGCAGCATCACAGCAGCAACACCACACCAACACAGCAGCATCACAGCAGCAACACCACACCAACACAGGAGCATCACAGCACCAACACCACACCAACACAGCAGCATCACAGCAGCAACACCACACCAACAACACAGCAGCAACACCACACCAACAACACAGCACCAACACCACACCAACACAGCAGCAACACCACACCAACACAGCAGCATCACAGCAGCAACATTACACCAACAACACAGCAGCAACACCACACCAACAACACAGCAGCATCACAGCAGCAACACCACACCAACAACACAGCAGCAACAACACAGCAGCAACACCACACCAACACAGCAGCATCACAGCAGCAACACCACACCAACACAGCAGCATCACAGCAGCAACACCACACCAACACAGCAGCATCACAGCAGCAACACCACACCAACACAGCAGCATCACAGCAGCAACACCACACCAACACAGCAGCATCACAGCAGCAACACCACACCAACACAGCAGCATCACAGCAGCAACACCACACCAACACAGCAGCATCACAGCAGCAACACCACACCAACACAGCAGCATCACAGCAGCAACACCACACCAACACAGGAGCATCACAGCACCAACACCACACCAACACAGCAGCATCACAGCAGCAACACCACACCAACAACACAGCACCAACACCACACCAACACAGCAGGAGCAGCACAGTGGGTGTCAGTACTGCCCAAAACTCCACTACTAACAACCCGCTTCAGTTCTGCCACAATTATCCTCTTTATCAACCACTACTTTGACTTATATCAATAATCGTGAAATTTATACTTAATTCAACCTCACAAATGGCATTTACCGGGGAAGGAATATATATATATATATATATATATATATATATATATATATATATATATATATATATATATATATTGGTGGTAGAAATATAGGAGAGTAAGAGTATGGAAAATAGCGTTTGTTAGGTTGAATGTCTGGCTAAATATAAATCTATATGCCTTTGTATTTTCCAGTTTATATCCGGCTCCATAAAGCCTGTTGACTTAATATTTTAAACTCTTGTACTCACCTAGTTGTACTCGCCTAGTTGTACTCGCCTAGTTGTACTCGCCTAGTTGTACTCGCCTAGTTGTACTCGCCTAGTTGTACTCGCCTAGTTGTACTCGCCTAGTTGTACTCGCCTAGTTGTACTCGCCTAGTTGTACTCGCCTAGTTGTACTCGCCTAGTTGTACTCGCCTAGTTGTACTCACCTAGTTGTGGTTGTAGGGGTTGAGTCATAGGTCCTGGCCTCACCTCTTCACTGACAGCTACTTAGTCACTCCCTGCACCATGAGGTTTATCATACCTGTGTGTGTGTGTGTGTGTGTGTGTGTGTGTGTGTGTGTGTGTGTGTGTGCGTGTGTGTGTGTGTGTGTGTGTGTGTGTGTGTGTGTGTATGCTTTCATACACATCTATACACAGACCTGGGTGTTGCAATACACACAGTTTTGTAGACACAAATACACTTATCTTAGTGTTCATATGAATACGTACATAGATGTGTACGCCTTTAAATACACTTGAAAGATGACATATGTATAAATATCAAAGTACGTCCGTTTGTGTACGTATGTCGAAATGCACACATGTAGGCTCATATTTGTGTACACGTACAGATGTGTACATTGTAACATATGTACAGACTAGAGATAATACTATTAAATTGCTATTTATCTCAGAAGTGGAATAATTTAGAAGGAAAGGATACGAAGTTTTAAGTATAGGTACGACAAGGTCCATGAGGCAGAACACACACACACACACACATACACGAGGAGGACCAGGCAGAACACACACATACACGAGGAGGACCAGGCAGAACACACACACACACACACACATACACGAGGAGGACCAGGCAGAACAACAAAAAGACCTGGACAGGCTGCAAGCCTGGTACAGCAACTGGCTCCTGGAGTTCAACCCCTCCAAGTTCAAAGTTATGAAGATTGGGGAAGGGCAAAGAAGACCGCAGGCGGTGTACAGTCTAGGGGGCCAGAGACTTCAAACCTCACTCAAGGTAAAGGATCTTGGGGTGAGTATAACACCGAGCACATCTCCTGAGGGGCACACCAACCAAATAACTGCTGCAGCATATGGGCGCCTGGTAAACCTGAGAACAGCGTTCCGATACCTCAGTAAGGAATCGTTCAAGACACTGGAGTATGCAGCACCAGTTTGGAACCCACACCTAGTAAAGCACGTCAAGAAATTTCAGAAAGTGCAAAGGTTTGCAACAAGACTAGTCCTGGAGCTAAGGGGAATGTCCTACGAGGAGAGGTTAAGGGAAATCGACCTGACGACACTGGAGGACAAGAGAGATGGGGGAGATATGATAGCAACATATAAAATACTGAGAGGAATCGACAAGGTGGACAGAGACAGGATGTTCCAGAGATGGGACACAGCAACAAGGTGACACAATTGGAAATTGGAAACTTAGATGAGTCATAGGGATGTTGGGAAATATTTCTTCAGTCACAGAGTTGTCAGGAAGTGTAACAACCTGGAGAGTGATATAGTAGAAGCAGGAACCATACATAGCCATAAGAAGAGGTATGATAAAGCTAATGGAGCAGGGAGAAAGTGGGCCTTGTGGCGACCAATGAAGAGGCGGGCCCAGGAGCTGTGACTTGACCCTTCCAACCACAAATAGGTGAGGGTATCTCTTTTACTCTCCCTCTCTCTTTTACTCTCCCTCTCTATCCGTCTCCCTCTCTCTCCCTCTCCCTCCGTCCCTCTCTCTCCCTCTCCCTCCGTCCCTCTCTCTCCCTCTCCCTCCGTCCCTCTCTCTCCCTCCGTCTCTCTCTCTCTCTCTCTCTCTCTCTCAATAAACTGGAAGAGAATCATATACAGTTTTAATATTTATAATTTATGGACTTGCCAATGGCAACTGTTGCTCTCAAGTCAGTTGTAATTTCAAGAGGAAATATTTAACTTATTATAGTAAGCCTTATTGTTTATCTCTAAACACACACACACACACACACACACACACACACACACACACACACACACACACACACACACACACATGGGGCAGGAAGAGAGTGGACCTAGTAGCGATCAGTGAAGAGGCGGGGCCAGGAGCTATGTCTCGATCCCTGCAGCCACAAACAGGTGAGTACAAATAGGCGAGTACGCACGCCCCCCCCCCCCCACCCCCACACACACACACACACACACACACACACACACACACACACACACACACACACACACACACACACACACACACACACACACACACACACACACACACACACACACACACACACACACACACATACATACACACACACACACACACACACACACACACACACACACACACACACACACACAAACACACACACACACACACACACACACACACACACACACACACACACACACACACACACACATCATAGTTTGCTGACATAACATTCAGACATGTTGCAAGTTTTAGGAACAACGTTTCACTTCTCTAACACATCTCTAGCACACATTTAACACACAACTAACACGTTTAATATACATCTAACATACATCTAACACGTTTAACACTCGCCTGACACACGTCTAACATGTTGAACACTTACCTAACATACGTCTAACGTGTTTAGCACCCACCTAACACGTTTAGCACCCACTTAACACGTTTAACACCCACCTAACACGTTTAGCACCCACCTAACACGTTTAGCACCCACCTAACACATTTAGCACCCACCTAACACGTTTAGCACCCATCTAACACGTTTAACACCCACCTAACACGTTTAGCACCCACCTAACACGTTTAGCACCCACCTAACACGTTTAACACCCACCTAACACGTTTAGCACCCACCTAACACGTTTAACGCCCACCTAACACGTTTAACACCCATCTAACACGTTTAGCACCCACCTAACACGTTTAACACCCACCTAACATGTTTAACACCCATCTAACACGTTTAGCACCCACCTAACACGTTTAGCACCCACCTAACACGTTTAACACCCACCTAACACGTTTAGCACCCACCTAACACGTTTAGCACCCACCTAACACGTTTAACACCCACCTAACACGTTTAACACCCATCTAACACGTTTAGCACCAACCTACCACGTTTAACACCCACCTAACACGTTTAACACCCATCTAACACGTTTAGCACCCACCTAACACGTTTAACACCCACCTAACACGTTTAACACCCATCTAACACGTTTAGCACCCACCTAACACGTTTAACACCCACCTAACACGTTTAACACCCATCTAACACGTTTAGCACCAACCTACCACGTTTAACACCCATCTAACACGTTTAGCACCCACCTAACACGTTTAACACCCACCTAACACGTTTAACACCCATCTAACACGTTTAGCACCCACCTAACACGTTTAACACTCACCTAACACGTTTAACACCCATCTAACACGTTTAGCACCCACGTAACACGTTTAACACCCACCTAACACGTTTAACACCCATCTAACACGTTTAGCACCCACCTAACACGTTTAACACCCACCTAACACGTTTAACACCCACCTAACACGTTTAACACCCACCTAACACGTTTAACACCCATCTAACACGTTTAGCACCCACCTAACACGTTTAACACTCACCTAACACGTTTAACACCCATCTAACACGTTTAGCACCCACCTAACACGTTTAACACCCACCTAATACGTTTAACACCCATCTAACACGTTTAGCACCCACCTAACACGTTTAACACCCATCTAACACGTTTAGCACCCTAACACGTTTAACACCCACCTAACACGTTTAACACCCACCTAACACGTTTAGCACCCACCTCACACGTTTAACACCCACCTAACACGTTTAACACCCACCTAACACGTTTAACACCCACCTAACACGTTTAACACCCACCTAACACGTTTAGCACCCACCTAACACGTTTAGCACCCACCCAACACGTTTAACACCCACCCAACACGTTTAACACCCACCTAACACGTTTAACACCCATCTAACACGTTTAGCACCCACCTAACACGTTTAACACCCACCTAACACGTTTAGCACCCACCTAACACGTTTAACACCCACCTGTATATATATTTCTATCTAAATTCTCTATTTTGTATTTGTTTTCCAACACGCAACATTTATCCTTTAAAATCAACAATATACATAAATTCTGTAGCACTCCCGTGTGATTCCGGGAATTAAATCACGTTATTCAGTTTTTTTTTAAATATATTGGCAGTGAGCATAGGCCAGTAGACCTCCTGCAGTGCTCTTATATTGTCGTACAGGGTGTTTCAAAATGATGGACCCGATTTCAAAGCAGTGTATTTCACAATCGGGTCCATGTGTTTGAAACATCCCGTATAATGGCTTATGAATAAAATAACTGAAGATTGTCTCTCTGGAACCGAGATAAGTCAATGTTTGACCTTGTGACATCCTAGGTTGTGTTTATGTAATTTATTATTGGTCTGTTATATCGGTGTGGACTGATAGTCATATTAGTCTCCATGTGATGACTAGTACATGTGACTGTTAGTCTCTATGTGATGACTTGTGAATGTGGCTATTAGTCACCATGTGATGACTAGTGAATGTGACTATTAGTCATGTGATGACTTGCGAATGTGACTATTAGTCACCATGTGATGACTTGCGAATGTGACTATTAGTCATCATGTGATGACTTGCGAATGTGACTATTAGTCACCATGTGATGACTTGCGAATGTGACTATTAGTCATCATGTGATGACTTGCGAATGTGGCTATTTGTCACCATGTGATGACTTGCGAATGTGACTATTAGTCACCATGTGATGACTTGCGAATGTGACTATTAGTCACCATGTGATGACTTGCGAATGTGACTATTAGTCATCATGTGATGACTTGCGAATGTGACTATTAGTCACCATGTGATGACTTGCGAATGTGACTATTAGTCATCATGTGATGACTTGCAAATGTGGCTATTTGTCACCATGTGATGACTTGCGAATGTGACTATTAGTCACCATGTGATGACTTGCGAATGTGACTATTAGTCATCATGTGATGACTTGCGAATGTGACTATTAGTCTCTATGTGATGACTAGTGAATGTGACTATTAGTCTCTATGTGATGACTTGTGAATGTGACTGTTAGTCACCATGTGATGACTAGTACACGTGACTATTAGTCAATATGTGATGACTAGTGAATGTGACTGTTAGTCACCATGTGATGACTAGTACACGTGACTATTAGTCAATATGTGATGACTAGTGAATGTGACTGTTAGTCACCATGTGATGACTAGTACACGTGACTATTAGTCAATATGTGATGACTAGTGAATGTGACTGTTAGTCACCATGTGATGACTAGTACACGTGACTATTAGTCAATATGTGATGACTAGTGAATGTGACTGTTAGTCACCATGTGATGACTAGTACACGTGACTATTAGTCAATATGTGATGACTAGTGAATGTGACTGTTAGTCACCATGTGATGACTAGTACACGTGACTATTAGTCAATATGTGATGACTAGTGAATGTGACTGTTAGTCACCATGTGATGACTAGTACATGTGACTATTAGTCACCATGTGATGACTAGTGAATGTGACTGTTAGTCACCATGTGATGACTAGTGAATGTGACTGTTAGTCACCATGTGATGACTAGTGAATGTGACTTAGTCACCATGTGATGACTAAGAGTCAATATGCCTTTTTTAAGGTAATACAATGGCATAATATATTGATGCCTCATCAGACTGGCTTCTAACTTACAACGTTGACAACTTCGTAACGTATCTTCAGAGAGTCTTCAAACTTGATTGATGTGTTAGACATACCTTTCTCTCTGTATATATACACTGAGAGACACATATCTCCATGTATATGCAATGAGAGACATGTCACAGCATATATACACAGAGATCTCTCACCGTATATACACAGAGATAGAGACATAGCGTATATACACAGAGATAGAGACATAGCGTATATACACAGGGATAGAGACATAGCGTATATACACAGGGATAGAGACATAGCGTATATACACAGAGATAGAGACATAGCGTATATACACAGGGATAGAGACATAGCGTATATACACAGAGATAGAGACATAGCGTATATACACAGAGATAGAGACATAGCGTATATACACAGAGATAGAGACATAGCGTATATACACAGAGATAGAGACATAGCGTATATACACAGAGATAGAGACATAGCATATATACACAGAGATAGAGACATAACGTATATACACAGAGATAGAGACATAACGTATATACACAGAGATAGAGACATAACGTATATACACAGAGAGACCAAGGTATAAAACATCCTGAACAAGCATATATAAAACGTCAAGTACTTAAGGTTCATTTTTGCTTGTAAGTTGCAGCTGTCAGAGCACTCGTCTGGTTGTCAGGTGAACAAGGTAATTGCAGCCTTAACGAGCATTACCTTCTGACAGATCAATTACAAGGCAGTTGAAGTCCTCAATGATTGATGATCTAACTCCTGGTTGATAGGGGAAGGTGGGGAGTTGACCACGCCAAGTAATTTCTGCCTTAAGAAGGTTGGGAAGAAGGTTCACTTTAGAGTGATGGATGGCTGGTGTGTCGGGAGAGGAACCTGCCAGGGGATAATATGTCTTATTTTGGCAGTCAATACAGCTCAGTTTTGCGTGATGAGATGGTGAGTATCTTGGCTATATATATATATAAATATATATATATATATATATATATATATATATATATATATATATATATATATATATATATATATATATATATATATATATATATATATAAACACTGCGACTAGCCAAGGAGTCGAACCCATGCTGCTTTGGCCGGCCTCATGGTGAGCGAAAGACAGATGACGCTCTAGTCCACCGAACCACACAGTCCTCAAGAATGACGCACCCAGCCAAGCTAGGTATTGTACCAGTCATCCGAGAACATACGGTGGCGTGGACGCCTCTGAGGTAATTTCCTTTTACGCCCTGTTTAGTGTACTAGCTCAACGAGCAGTATTTTATATTATTGTAGCCACGAGAAATACTGCTCGTTGGGCTAGTACACAGACAGGGAGTAGAGGGAAATTAGCTTAGAGGCGTCCACGCCACCGTATGTCCTCGGATGACGGGCACAACACCTAACATGGCTGGGTACGTCATTCTTGAGGATTGTGTGGTTCCGTGGACTAGAGCGTCATCCTTGGCTAGTCACAGTGTTATTGATCAATAACACCCGTTCTTGGGTACAATAATATATATTATAATATATATATATATATATATATATATAGGTAGTAGGTTGGTAGACAGCAACCGCCCAGGGAGGTACTACCGTCCTGCCAAGTGAGTGTAAAACGAAAGCCTGTAATTGTTTTACATGATGGTAGGATTGCTGGTGTCCTTTTTTCTGTCTCATGAACATGCAAGATTTCAGGTACGTCTTGCTACTTCTACTTACACTTAGGTCACACTACACATACATGTACAAGCACATATATGCACACCCCTCTGGGTTTTCTTCTATTTTCTTTCTAGTTCTTATTCTTGTTTATTTCCTCTTATCTCCATGGGGAAGTGGAACAGAATTCTTCCTCCGTAAGCCATGCGTGTTGTAAGAGGCGACTAAAATGCCGGGAGCAAGGGGCTAGTAACCTCTTCTCCTGTATATATTACTAAATGTAAAAGGAGAAACTTTCGTTTTTCCTTTTGGGCCACCCCGCCTCGGTGGGATACGGCTGGTGTGTTGAAAGAAAGATATATATATATATATATATATATATATATATATATATATATATATATATATATATATATATATATATATATATATATATATATATAGAAATTGCTAATGTTTATAATGAGAGCAACACTTGTTAAGGTGTAAACACCTGTTGTTTACACCTAGGTATTAGTGCTAACACCTGTTTACACCCAGGTGTTGGTGCTAACACCTGTTTACACCCAGGTGTTGGTGCTAACACCTGTTTACACCCAGGTGTTGGTGCTAACACCAGCAACAACTGATGTTTACATCCAGATATTAGTGCTAGCACCTGTTTACACCCAGGTGTTGGTGCTAACACCTGTTTACACCTAGGTGTTGGTGCTAACACCTGTTTACACCCAGGTGTTGGTGCTAACACCTGTTTACACCCAGGTGTTGGTGCTAACACCTGTTTACACCCAGGTGTTGGTGCTAACACCTGTTTACACCCAGGTGTTGGTGCTAACACCTGTTTACACCCAGGTGTTGGTGCTAACACCTGTTTACACCTAGGTGTTGGTGCTAACACCTGTTTACACCCAGGTGTTGGTGCTAACACCTGTTTACACCCAGGTGTTGGTGCTAACACCTGTTTACACCCAGGTGTTGGTGCTAACACCTGTTTACACCCAGGTGTTGGTGCTAACACCTGTTTACACCCAGGTGTTGGTGCTAACACCTGTTTACACCCAGGTGTTGGTGCTAACACCTGTTTACACCCAGGTGTTGGTACTAACACCTGTTTACACCCAGGTGTTGGTGCTAACACCTGTTTACACCCAGGTGTTGGTGCTAACACCTGTTTACACCCAGGTGTTGGTGCTAACACCTGTTTACACCCAGGTGTTGGTGCTAACACCTGTTTACACCCAGGTGTTGGTGCTAACACCTGTTTACACCCAGGTGTTGGTGCTAACACCTGTTTACACCCAGGTGTTGGTGCTAACACCTGTTTACACCCAGGTGTTGGTGCTAACACCTGTTTACACCCAGGTGTTGGTGCTAACACCTGCAACATTTACATGTTGAAGCATGTAAAGATAAAAAGAAAGAGAGAAAGCGAGAGACAGAATATTGGGGAGAGAGAGAGAGACAACAGGAGAAAGTGAGCAGTGAGAAATATTAGGTCCTGGACCTGTACACAAAAGACCCAACCTGGTACACCTTTCTCACTCTCTCAACAACACTAACAGAATGAGACATATTTTTCAACGTCAGGGTGACAGAGTTCAGGGACCCCCATGACTTGGGACCCCCATGACTTGGGACCCCCATGACTTGGGACCCCCATGACTTGGGACCCCCATGACTTGGGACCCCCATGACTTGGGACCCCCATGATTTGGGACCCTCATGACTTGGGACCCTCATGACTAGGGACCCTCATGACTTGGGACCCTCATGACTTGGGACCCTCATGACTTGGGACCCCCATGACTTGGGACCCTCATGACTTGGGACCCCCATGACTTGGGACCCCCATGATTTGGGACCCTCATGACTTGGGACCCCCATGATTTGGGACCCTCATGACTTGGGACCCCCATGACTTGGGACCCCCATGATTTGGGACCCTCATGACTTGGGACCCTCATGACTAGGGACCCTCATGACTTGGGACCCTCATGACTTGGGACCCCCATGACTTGGGACCCTCATGACTTGGGACCCTCATGACTTGGGACCCTCATGACTTGGGACCCCCATGACTTGGGACCCCCATGACTTGGGACCCCCATGACTTGGGACCCTCATGACTTGGAACCCCCATGACTTGGGACCCTCATGACTTGGAACCCCCATGACTTGGGACCCTCATGACTTGGAACCCCCATGACTTGGGACCCTCATGACTTGGAACCCCCATGACTTGGGACCCTCATGACTTGGAACCCCCATGACTTGGGACCCCCATGACTTGGGACCCCCATGACTTGGGACCCCCACGACTTGGGACCCCCACGACTTGGGACCCCCATGACTAGGGACCCTCATGACTTGGGACCCCCATGACTTGGGACCCCATGACTTGGGACCCTCATGACTTGGGACCCTCATGACTTGGGACCCCCATGACTTGGGACCCCCATGACTTGGGACCCCCATGACTTGGGACCCCCATGACTTGGGACCCCCATGACTTGGGACCCCCATGACTTGGGACCCCCATGACTTGGGACCCCATGACTTGGGACCCCCATGACTAGGGACCCTCATGACTTGGGACCCCCATGACTTGGGACCCCCATGACTTGGGACCCCCATGACTTGGGACCCTCATGACTTGGGACCCTCATGACTTGGGACCCCCATGACTTGGGACCCTCATGACTTGGGACCCTCATGACTTGGGACCCCCATGACTTGGGACCCTCATGACTAGGGACCCTCATGACTTGGGACCCCCATGACAAGGGACCCCCATGACTAGGGACCCTCATGACTTGGGACCCTCATAACTTGGGACCCTCATGACTTGGGACCCTCATGACTAGGGACCCTCATGACTTGGGACCCTCATGACTTGGGACCCTCATGACTTGGGACCCTCATGACTTGGGACCCCCATGACTTGGGACCCTCATGACTTGGGACCCCCATGAGTTGGGACCCTCATGACTTGGGACCCCCATGACTTTGGACCCCCATGACTAGGGACCCCCATGACTTGGGACCCCCATGACTAGGGACCCTCATGACTAGGGACCCCCATGACTTGGGACCCCATGACTTGGGACCCCCATGACTAGGGACCCTCATGACTTGGGACCCCCATGATTAGGGACCCCATGACTAGGGACCCTCATGACTTGGGACCCTCATGACTTGGGACCCCCATGACTAGGGACCCCCGTGACTAGGGACCCTCATGACTTGGGACCCCCGTGACTAGGGACCCTCATGACTTGGGACCCCCATGACTAGGGACCCTCATGACTTGGGACCCCCATGACTAGGGACCCTCATGACTTGGGACCCCCATGACTAGGGACCCTCATGACTTGGGACCCCCGTGACTAGGGACCCTCATGACTTAGGACCTTCATGACTAGGGACCCTCATGACATGGGACCCCCATGACTAGGGACCCCCATGACTAAGGACCTCATGACTTAGGAGCTCCATGACTAGGGACCCTCATGACTTGGGACCCCCATGACTAGGGATCCTCATGACTTGGGACCCCCATGACTAGGGACCCTCATGACTAGGGACTTCAAGACTAAGAGAGGGATATAATGTGAGAGAGAGAGAGAGAGAGAGAGAGGGAGGGAGAGAGAGGGAGGGGGAGGGGGAGGGAGGGGGAGGGGGGGAGGGGGAGGGGGGAGTCCCATACAAGCAAGGGATGATCCCGTCTCAAACGTACATTTATAAACGACCGACATTACTAACCACAAGAGGCGCTAAACCCGCAGGAGTCCCCCGGGAGGTAATTAAGTTTGATCTTAGGAGGAGGAGGGCGCCTCCACCTCCTTGGATCAAGAGCTCTTCTCCTGCATCACAAAACTCGACAAACAAGATCAGTTTTTGACGCAGAAATTAGTTCAATTCACATAAGACCAAAATCCTTCAGTCAAGCATAGTAATTTAGCCTTAATAGGAAATCCATAGACATAAATATGTTGTAAGGGCCAAAATCATACAATTTAGCATGGTAAATTAGCTTAATTAGTTAATATTTATACATCAGTCTGCCGCAAAGGCCAGAATGTAATAATTAACCATTGTAATTTAGCCTTATTGACTAATCCACAGACATCAGTGTGTCGTAGAGGCCAAAATCAAACAATTAAGCATGGTAGTTTATGCTTATGGGACAATCCACGGACATAAGTATGTTATAAAGACGAAACTCCAATAATTAAACGTGGTAATGTAGCCTTACTGGCTGACCCACAAACATCAATGTGTCGTAAAGACCAGAATCTTAACAATTAAGTATGGTAATTTAGCCTTGTTAGGTAGTGTGGTATAGGTTGTTGTTGCCTCCACAAACAGCCGGAAGATCATCAATCATACAGACTTCATTTAGCTTGTAATTGATCTGTCGGCGGCTAATGGTCGTTAGGGCTGTAATTACCTCGTTCCCGTGACATCCGAGACCACTTGACGAGACAGCTGAGAGACTCTGCAACACTGGCTAGCTTTATTGATGAATAAGACACATGTACAACACCTGGGTGTCTTTATTGATGAATAAGACACGTGTACAACACCTGGCTAGCTTTATTGATGAATAAGACACATGTACAACACCTGGGTGTCTTTATTGATGAATAAGACGTGTACAACACCTGGCTAGCTTTATTGATGAATAAGACACATGTACAACACCTGGGTGTCTTTATTG
This sequence comes from Cherax quadricarinatus, assembly GCF_038502225.1. Lineage (NCBI taxonomy): Eukaryota > Metazoa > Arthropoda > Malacostraca > Decapoda > Parastacidae > Cherax > Cherax quadricarinatus. The sequence goes on from NC_091385.1 coordinate 7,385,387, forward strand.
ATGAATAAGACGTGTACAACACCTGGCTAGCTTTATTGATGAATAAGACACGTGTACAACACCTGGCTAGCTTTATTGATGAATAAGACACGTGTACAACACCTGGCTAGCTTTATTGATGAATAAGACACATGTACAACACCTGGGTGTCTTTATTGATGAATAAGACGTGTACAACACCTGGCTAGCTTTATTGATGAATAAGACACATGTACAACACCTGGGTGTCTTTATTGATGAATAAGACGTGTACAACACCTGGCTAGCTTTATTGATGAATAAGACACGTGTACAACACCTGGCTAGCTTTATTGATGAATAAGACACGTGTACAACACCTGGCTAGCTTTATTGATGAATAAGACACGTGTACAACACCTGGGTAGCTTTATTGATGAATAAGACACGTGTACAACACCTGGGTAGCTTTATTGATGAATAAGACACGTGTACAACACCTGGGTAGCTTTATTGATGAATAAGACACATGTACAACACCTGGGTAGCTTTATTGATGAATAAGACACATGTACAACACCTGGGTAGCTTTATTGATGAATAAGACACATGTACAACACCTGGGTAGCTTTATTGATGAATAAGACACATGTACAACACCTGGGTGTCTTTATTGATGAATAAGACACGTGTACAACACCTGGGTGACTTTATTGATGAATAAGACACATGTACAACACCTGGGTGTCTTTATTGATGAATAAGACACGTGTACAACACCTGGCTAGCTTTATTGATGAATAAGACACATGTACAACACCTGGCTAGCTTTATTGATGAATAAGACACCTGTACAACACCTGGCTAGCTTTATTGATGAATAAGACACATGTACAACACCTGGCTAGCTTTATTGATGAATAAGACACGTGTACAACACCTGGCTAGCTTTATTGATGAATAAGACACATGTACAACACCTGGCTAGCTTTATTGATGAATAAGACACGTGTACAACACCTGGCTAGCTTTATTGATGAATAAGACACATGTACAACACCTGGGTAGCTTTATTGATGAATAAGACACGTGTACAACACCTGGGTAGCTTTATTGATGAATAAGACACATGTACAACACCTGGGTAGCTTTATTGATGAATAAGACACGTTTTACAACACCTAGCTAGCTTTATTGATAAGACACGTGTACAACACCTAGCTAGCTTTATTGATGAATAAGACACGTGTACAACACCTAGCTAGCTTTATTGATGAATAAGACACATGTACAACACCTGGGTAGCTTTATTGATGAATAAGACAAATGTACAACACCTGGGTAGCTTTATTGATGAATAAGACACATGTACAACACCTGGGTAGCTTTATTGATGAATAAGACACATGTACAACACCTGGCTAGCTTTATTGATGAATAAGACACGTGTACAACACCTAGCTAGCTTTATTGATGAATAAGACACATGTACAACACCTGGGTAGCTTTATTGATGAATAAGACAAATGTACAACACCTGGGTAGCTTTATTGATGAATAAGACACATGTACAACACCTGGCTAGCTTTATTGATGAATAAGACACATGTACAACACCTGGCTATCTTTATTGATGAATAAGACACATGTACAACACCTGGGTAGCTTTATTGATGAATAAGACACGTGTACAACACCTGGCTAGCTTTATTGATGAATAAGACACATGTACAACACCTGGCTAGCTTTATTGATGAATAAGACACGTGTACAACACCTGGCTAGCTTTATTGATGAATAAGACACGTGTACAACACCTGGCTAGCTTTATTGATGAATAAGACACGTGTACAACACCTGGCTAGCTTTATTGATGAATAAGACACGTGTACAACACCTGGGTAGCTTTATTGATGAATAAGACACGTGTACAACACCTGGCTAGCTTTATTGATGAATAAGACACATGTACAACACCTGGGTGTCTTTATTGATGAATAAGACACATGTACAACACCTGGGTGTCTTTATTGATGAATAAGACACATGTACAACACCTGGGTAGCTTTATTGATGAATAAGACACATGTACAACACCTGGGTGACTTTATTGATGAATAAGACACATGTACAACACCTGGGTGTCTTTATTGATGAAAAAGACACATGTACAACACCTGGGTGTCTTTATTGATGAAAAAGACACATGTACAACACCTTGGTGTCTTTATTGATGAAAAAGACACGTGTACAACACCTGGGTGTCTTTATTGATGAATAAGACACATGTACAACACCTGGGTGTCTTTATTGATGAATAAGACACATGTACAACACCTGGGTGTCTTTATTGATGAATAAGACACGTGTACAACACCTGGCTAGCTTTATTGATGAATAAGACACGTGTACAACACCTAGGTGTCTTTATTGATGAATAAGACACGTGTACAACACCTGGCTAGCTTTATTGACGAATAAGACACGTGTACAACACCTGGCTAGCTTTATTGATGAATAAGACACATGTACAACACCTGTCTAGCTTTATTGATGAATAAGACACATGTACAACACCTGGCTAGCTTTATTGATGAATAAGACACGTGTACAACACCTGGCTAGCTTTATTGATGAATAAGACACGTGTACAACACCTGGGTAGCTTTATTGATGAATAAGACACGTGTACAACACCTGGGTAGCTTTATTGATGAATAAGACACATGTACAACACCTGGCTAGCTTTATTGATGAATAAGACACGTTTACAACACCTGGGTAGCTTTATTGATGAATAAGACACGTGTACAACACCTGGCTAGCTTTATTGATGAATAAGACACGTGTACAACACCTGGGTAGCTTTATTGATGAATAAGACACATGTACAACACCTGGCTAGCTTTATTGATGAATAAGACACGTGTACAACACCTGGGTAGCTTTATTGATGAATAAGACACGTGTACAACACCTGGGTAGCTTTATTGATGAATAAGACACGTGTACAACACCTGGGTAGCTTTATTGATGAATAAGACACGTGTACAACACCTGGGTAGCTTAATTGATGAATAAGACACATGTACAACACCTGGGTAGCTTAATTGATGAATAAGACACATGTACAACACCTGGGTAGCTTAATTGATGAATAAGACACATGTACAACATCTGGCTAGCTTTATTGATGAATAAGACACGTGTACAACACCTGGCTAGCTTAATTGATGAATAAGACACATGTACAACACCTGGCTAGCTTAATTGATGAATAAGACACATGTACAACACCTGGGTAGCTTTATTGATGAATAAGACACATGTACAACACCTGGGTAGCTTTATTGATGAATAAGACACGTGTACAACACCTGGCTAGCTTTATTGATGAATAAGACACATGTACAACACCTGGGTAGCTTAATTGATGAATAAGACACATGTACAACACCTGGGTAGCTTAATTGATGAATAAGACACATGTACAACACCTGGCTAGCTTAATTGATGAATAAGACACATGTACAACACCTGGGTAGCTTTATTGATGAATAAGACACATGTACAACACCTGGGTAGCTTTATTGATGAATAAGACACATGTACAACACCTGGCTAGCTTTATTGATGAATAAGACACATGTACAACACCTGGCTAACTTTATTGATGAATAAGACACATGTACAACACCTGGCTAGCTTTATTGATGAATAAGACACATGTACAACACCTGGGTAGCTTTATTGATGAATAAGACACATGTACAACACCTGGGTGACTTTATTGATGAATAAGACACATGTACAACACCTGGGTGTCTTTATTGATGAATAAGTCGCATGTACAACACCTGGGTGTCTTTATTGATGAATAAGACACATGTACAACACCTGGCTAGCTTAATTGATGAATAAGACACATGTACAACACCTTGCTAGCTTAATTGATGAATAAGACACATGTACAACACCTGGGTAGCTTAATTGATGAATAAGACACATGTACAACAACTGGCTAGCTTTATTGATGAATAAGACACATGTACAACACCTGGCTAGCTTAATTGATGAATAAGACACATGTACAACACCTGGCTAGCTTTATTGATGAATAAGACACATGTACAACACCTGGCTAGCTTAATTGATGAATAAGACACATGTACAACACCTGGGTAGCTTAATTGATGAATAAGACACATGTACAACACCTGGGTAGCTTTATTGATGAATAAGACACATGTACAACACCTGGGTAGCTTTATTGATGAATAAGACACATGTACAACACCTGGGTGACTTTATTGATGAATAAGACACATGTACAACACCTGGGTGTCTTTATTGATGAAAAAGACACATGTACAACACCTGGGTGTCTTTATTGATGAAAAAGACACATGTACAACACCTTGGTGTCTTTATTGATGAAAAAGACACGTGTACAACACCTGAATGTCTTTATTGATGAATAAGACACATGTACAAGACCTGGGTGTCTTTATTGATGAATAAGACACATGTACAACACCTGGGTGTCTTTATTGATGAATAAGACACGTGTACAACACCTGGCTAGCTTTATTGATGAATAAGACACGTGTACAACACCTAGGTGTCTTTATTGATGAATAAGACACGTGTACAACACCTGGCTAGCTTTATTGACGAATAAGACACGTGTACAACACCTGGCTAGCTTTATTGATGAATAAGACACATGTACAACACCTGTCTAGCTTTATTGATGAATAAGACACATGTACAACACCTGGCTAGCTTTATTGATGAATAAGACACGTGTACAACACCTAGGTGTCTTTATTGATGAATAAGACACGTGTACAACACCTGGGTAGCTTTATTGATGAATAAGACACGTGTACAACACCTGGGTAGCTTTATTGATGAATAAGACACATGTACAACACCTGGCTAGCTTTATTGATGAATAAGACACGTTTACAACACCTGGGTAGCTTTATTGATGAATAAGACACGTGTACAACACCTGGCTAGCTTTATTGATGAATAAGACACGTGTACAACACCTGGGTAGCTTTATTGATGAATAAGACACATGTACAACACCTGGCTAGCTTTATTGATGAATAAGACACGTGTACAACACCTGGGTAGCTTTATTGATGAATAAGACACGTGTACAACACCTGGGTAGCTTTATTGATGAATAAGACACGTGTACAACACCTGGGTAGCTTAATTGATGAATAAGACACATGTACAACACCTGGGTAGCTTAATTGATGAATAAGACACATGTACAACACCTGGCTAGCTTTATTGATGAATAAGACACGTGTACAACACCTGGCTAGCTTAATTGATGAATAAGACACATGTACAACACCTGGCTAGCTTAATTGATGAATAAGACACATGTACAACACCTGGGTAGCTTTATTGATGAATAAGACACATGTACAACACCTGGGTAGCTTTATTGATGAATAAGACACGTGTACAACACCTGGCTAGCTTTATTGATGAATAAGACACATGTACAACACCTGGGTAGCTTAATTGATGAATAAGACACATGTACAACACCTGGGTAGCTTAATTGATGAATAAGACACATGTACAACACCTGGCTAGCTTAATTGATGAATAAGACACATGTACAACACCTGGGTAGCTTTATTGATGAATAAGACACATGTACAACACCTGGGTAGCTTTATTGATGAATAAGACACATGTACAACACCTGGCTAGCTTTATTGATGAATAAGACACATGTACAACACCTGGCTAACTTTATTGATGAATAAGACACATGTACAACACCTGGCTAGCTTTATTGATGAATAAGACACATGTACAACACCTGGGTAGCTTTATTGATGAATAAGACACATGTACAACACCTGGGTGACTTTATTGATGAATAAGACACATGTACAACACCTGGGTGTCTTTATTGATGAATAAGTCGCATGTACAACACCTGGGTAGCTTAATTGATGAATAAGACACATGTACAACACCTGGCTAGCTTAATTGATGAATAAGACACATGTACAACACCTGGGTAGCTTTATTGATGAATAAGACACATGTACAACACCTGGGTAGCTTTATTGATGAATAAGACACATGTACAACACCTGGCTAGCTTTATTGATGAATAAGACACATGTACAACACCTGGCTAACTTTATTGATGAATAAGACACATGTACAACACCTGGCTAGCTTTATTGATGAATAAGACACATGTACAACACCTGGGTAGCTTTATTGATGAATAAGACACATGTACAACACCTGGCTAGCTTTATTGATGAATAAGACACGTGTACAACACCTGGGTAGCTTTATTGATGAATAAGACACGTGTACAACACCTGGGTAGCTTTATTGATGAATAAGACACGTGTACAACACCTGGGTAGCTTAATTGATGAATAAGACACATGTACAACACCTGGGTAGCTTAATTGATGAATAAGACACATGTACAACACCTGGCTAGCTTTATTGATGAATAAGACACGTGTACAACACCTGGCTAGCTTAATTGATGAATAAGACACATGTACAACACCTGGCTAGCTTAATTGATGAATAAGACACATGTACAACACCTGGGTAGCTTTATTGATGAATAAGACACATGTACAACACCTGGGTAGCTTTATTGATGAATAAGACACGTGTACAACACCTGGCTAGCTTTATTGATGAATAAGACACATGTACAACACCTGGGTAGCTTAATTGATGAATAAGACACATGTACAACACCTGGGTAGCTTAATTGATGAATAAGACACATGTACAACACCTGGCTAGCTTAATTGATGAATAAGACACATGTACAACACCTGGGTAGCTTTATTGATGAATAAGACACATGTACAACACCTGGCTAGCTTTATTGATGAATAAGACACATGTACAACACCTGGCTAGCTTTATTGATGAATAAGACACATGTACAACACCTGGCTAACTTTATTGATGAATAAGACACATGTACAACACCTGGCTAGCTTTATTGATGAATAAGACTCATGTACAACACCTGGGTAGCTTTATTGATGAATAAGACACATGTACAACACCTGGGTGACTTTATTGATGAATAAGACACATGTACAACACCTGGGTGTCTTTATTGATGAATAAGTCGCATGTACAACACCTGGGTGTCTTTATTGATGAATAAGACACATGTACAACACCTGGCTAGCTTAATTGATGAATAAGACACATGTACAACACCTTGCTAGCTTAATTGATGAATAAGACACATGTACAACACCTGGGTAGCTTAATTGATGAATAAGACACATGTACAACACCTGGCTAGCTTTATTGATGAATAAGACACATGTACAACACCTGGCTAGCTTAATTGATGAATAAGACACATGTACAACACCTGGGTAGCTTAATTGATGAATAAGACACATGTACAACACCTGGGTAGCTTTATTGATGAATAAGACACATGTACAACACCTGGGTAGCTTTATTGATGAATAAGACACATGTACAACACCTGGGTGACTTTATTGATGAATAAGACACATGTACAACACCTGGGTGTCTTTATTGATGAATAAGACACATGTACAACACCTGGGTGTCTTTATTGATGAATAAGACACATGTACAACACCTGGGTGTCTTTATTGATGAATAAGACACATGTACAACACCTGGGTGTCTTTATTGATGAATAATATACATGTACAACACCTGGGTGTCCTTATTGATGAATAAGACACATGTACAACACCTGGCTAGCTTTATTGATGAATAAGACTCATGTACAACACCTGGGTAGCTTTATTGATGAATAAGACACATGTACAACACCTGGGTGTCTTTATTGATGAATAAGACACATGTACAACACCTAGGTGTTCTTATTGATGAATAAGACACATGTACAACACCTGGGTGTCCTTATTGATGAATAAGACACATGTACAACACCTGGGTGTCTTTATTGATGAATAAGACACATGTACAACACCTGGGTGTCTTTATTGATGAATAAGACGCATGTACAACACCTGGGTGTCTTTATTGATGAATAAGACACATGTACAACACCTGGGTGTCTTTATTGATGAATAATATACATGTACAACACCTGGGTGTCCTTATTGATGAATAAGACACATGTACAACACCTGGCTAGCTTTATTGATGAATAAGACTCATGTACAACACCTGGGTAGCTTTATTGATGAATAAGACACATGTACAACACCTGGGTGTCTTTATTGATGAATAAGACACATGTACAACACCTAGGTGTCCTTATTGATGAATAAGACATGTACAACACCTGGGTGTCCTTATTGATGAATAAGACACATGTACAACACCTGGGTGTCTTTATTGATGAATAAGAAACATGTACAACACCTGGGTGTCTTTATTGATGAATAAGACACATGTACAACACCTGGGTGTCTTTATTGATGAATAAGACACATGTACAACACCTGGGTGTCTTTATTGATGAATAAGACACATGTACAACACCTGGGTGTCTTTATTGATGAATAAGACACATGTACAACACCTAGGTGTCTTTATTGATGAATAAGACACATGTACAACACCTAGGTGTCTTTATTGATGAATAAGACACATGTACAACACCTGGGTATCTTAGTACACATAGAAGAGGATTTGTAAGTTCACACTGAGACTACAGAGTACTATCTACAGAGTACTATCTACAGAGTACTATCTACAGAATACTATCCACGTCTATCGAGGTTAAGAACCATGGTGTTTTATCCAGGTGTCTGAGTCTACTATAGTAAAGCAGAAGGCTCTCTCTACTCTCCACTTCCGTCATTAAGAAAGAAAATATACCTTACGATATGGACAAATGGCATTAAGTTGACATGAGGGTGGAATAAGATGAAAGACATGAACATTGACCTTGTCACACCAGTCACCCACAATAATCGTCTCGTATCACTTTCCTTAAATCCAGCTGGCATTATATTTTTATTTAACACATCGGCCGTCTCCCACCGAGGCAGGGTGACCCGAAGAAGGAACACTGTCATCATCACTCTCTCCATCACTGTCTTGCCAGAGGCGCACCAACATTACCGTCACAAAACTGCAACTGGCATGACGTGTCTCCGGAAATTTCACCAGCAAGTTCTTCCAGCAGTGTTGTGTTTCGCAACTCTGGAAGGTTTGCCGCGTCCCTGGAGGCCAGACTAATGACAGTGTCTATAAATCCCAACCAAATCCCAATGACTCTGCGTCTCGGAGATCAAAACATCGTCTCCACAATCCCTTCTTAACGTCACTTCCTTATTAGACTCTGAATTCCTCCAACAAATTCTTGCCCTAACAAACTGTTTATAGAGATACACACAGCTTATGTCTTGGCCCTGGAAAGGGTACACGAATTCCCTGTTATACTTGACGAGGTAAATGACCTTCATGTCAGTACAACTTGTCTGTCTTAAGAGCTTCGAAAGATATTTTATCATTGTTTATATTCAGTATTATTGTCTGTTTTTGTAGTACACAGGATAAATTAAGACATGTGTAACAGTTGGGTGTCGATGAAGGTGACAGTGTTGCACATGTGTCTTGTGTAACACCTGGGGTGTCTTTATTGATGAATAAGACACATGTACAACACCTGGGTGTCTTTATTGATGAATAAGACACATGTACAACACCTGGGTGTCTTTATTGATGAATAAGACACATGTACAACACCTGGGTGTCTTTATTGATGAATAAGACACATGTACAACACCTGGGTGTCTTTATTGATGAATAAGACACATGTACAACACCTGGGGTATCTTTATTGATGAATAAGACACATGTTCAACACCTGGGTGTCTTTATTGGTGAATAAGACACATGTTCAACACCTGGGTGTCTTTATTGATGAATAAGACACATGTACAACACCTGGGTGTCTTTATTGATGAATAAGACACATGTACAACACCTGGGTGTCTTTATTGATGAATAAGACACATGTACAACACCTGGGTATCTTTATTGATGAATAAGACACATGTACAACACCTGGGGTATCTTTATTGATGAATAAGACACATGTACAACACCTGGGGTATCTTTATTGATGAATAAGACACATGTACAACACCTGGGTGTCTTTATTGATGAATAAGACACATGTACAACACCTGGGTGTCTTTATTGATGAATAAGACACATGTTCAACACCTGGGTGTCTTTATTGATGAATAAGACACATGTACAACACCTGGGTGTCTTTATTGATGAATAAGACACATGTACAACACCTGGGTATGTTTATTGCACAGATGTTTCACTTGAACAGCAGGTATTTTGCAATGTAATACAGTACCATAACACGTTTGTTCAAGATTATAAAAGATAAATAAGGTTGTGGAAGGCGTGAGTAAGATGCTATTCCCAGTTGCCTTTATACTCTTCTTACAACCGCGTCTTTGATAGAAAATTGCCTGTCTATCAAAAGTGTGTGTATTCACCTATTTGTGGTTGCAGGGATCGATTCATAGCTCCTGGCCCCCCTCTTCACTGGTCGCTAGTAGGTGTTTTATCCCTGCTCCATGAGCTTTATCATACCTCGTGCTGGTTGTCGTTGATAAGCTCCTTCCTTTCTAGGTGCTCCACCACTCTTCTCCTGATAATCTCTATGACTTTGCATACTATACATGTCTACCGTCTACCACACCTGAGGTAGTTGCCCAGTTTCAATGGATGTGTTTAAAATTGTTGTTAGTGGCACACCCAGCATCTCTGCTCCCTCTCTAAGGACCCACGGAGAGATGTCTGGTCCCACCTTGTTTGAGGTGTCTAGTTCACTTAGCGTATTCACCTCCTCGTCGGTTGTGTGTATTTCGTCCAGCACTTGCTGCTGTATCCCTTTCTGGTGTACCCCACTTTTCCGGCTTTCCGGAGTCCTTGTTGTCTCCACTGTAAATACTTCTTTAAATCTCATGTTGAGCCTCTCACATACTTCTCGGTTGTTTCTTGTGAATCCCTCAGCTTCCTTCCTCAGCCTGACCGTTGTCTTCCTTCTAATGTGGCTATACAACAGCTTCGGGTCAGACTTGACTTTTGATGCTCTGTTGTTTTAGTACTGTCGCTGGGCCTCCTTCCTTATCTGTACATGTTCGTTTCTGGCTCTTCGACTAATTTTTTTTATTTTCCTGGGTCCTTTGTCTTCTGTAATTTTTCCATTCTGTAGCGCAATTAGTTTTTACCTCCCTACGTCTTTGGATGAACCAAGGACTCGTTCTGGTCTTCCCATTATTTCTGTTGGCCTTGGGAACAAACCTCTCCTCTGTCTACTTGCATTTTGTTGCCACGTAGTCCATTTCGTTTACTGATTTTCCCACCAATTCTTTCCCACTGAACCTCTAATAGGAAATTCCTCATGCCTGTGTATTCCCCTCTTTTGTAGTTTGACCTCTCCCATCCTACTCCTGCATTCCTCTCCACTTGTAACTCTATATTCGAACCTCAGAACCACGTGATCACTAGCACCGAGGGTCCTTTCATATGTGATGTCCTCGATGTCTGAACTATTGAAGGTGAATATAAAGTCCAGTCTTGCTGGTTCATCCTCTCGTCTCTCTCTCTCTGGTAGTATCCCTAACATGCTGATGCATGAGGTTTTCCAGTACCACCTCCATCATCTAGGCTTTCCATGTTTCTGGTCCCTCGTATGTGTGTGTACTCACCTATTTGTACTCACCTGTGTGTGTGTGTGTGTGTGTGTGTGTGTGTGTGTGTGTGTGTGTGTGTGTGTGTGTGTGTGTGTGCGTACTCACTTAGTTGTACTCACCTAGCTGTGACTGCGGGGGTCGAGTCACAGCTCCTAGCCCTGCCTCTTCACCTGGGATGTGTGTGTATGTGTGTAGTCTCGTCCCTTCTCCTCCTCCTATGTCCTCTAAATCTCCTCCTCCGTCTCCTCTTCACACACACACACACACCATCATAAAGTCTGGTGTTATCATCTTCCCTCATGTGCAGACATACACAGTAAGGAGAGGCGTGAAAAAAGCGACGTTTGTTGATATAGATCAGGTGATTAGCAGAAACATGGATCTGAGGCCTTCTTTACATATATATTGATTCTGCTAGCTGTAAGAGTGACTCGTGAGGTAGAAGAGACTGAGGTGTAGAAGAGACCGGAGTATGGAAGTGAATGGAGTGTAGAAGAGACTGGATGTAGGAGACAAGGAGTAGAAGAGTGGGTGTAGAAGAGACTGGATGTAGAAGAGACAAGGAGTAGAAGAGTGGGTGTTGAAGAGACTGGATGTAGAAGAGACGGGATGTAGAAGAGACTGGAGTATAGAAGTGAATGGCGTGTAGAAGAGACTACATGTAGAAGAGATTGGATGTAGAAGAGACTGGGTGTAGAAGAGACTGGGTGTAGAAGAGACTGGGTGTAGAAGAGACTGGGATGGAGAAGAGACTGGTGTAGAAGAGACTGGGATGTAGAAGAGACTGGTGTAGAAGAGACTGGGTGTAGAAGAGACTGGGCGTAGAAGAGACTGGTGTAGAAGAGACTGGTGTAGAAGAGACTGGTGTAGAAGAGACGGTGTAGAAGAGACTGGGTGTAGAAGAGACTGGTGTAGAAGAGACTGGTGTAGAAGAGACTGGTGTAGAAGAGACTGGGTGTAGAAGAGACTGGGTGTAGAAGAGACTGGTGTAGAAGAGACTGGTGTAGAAGAGACTGGGTGTAGAAGAGACTGGGTGTAGAAGAGACTGGGTGTAGAAGAGACTGGTGTAGAAGAGACTGGGTGTAGAAGAGACTGGTGTAGAAGAGACTGGTGTAGAAGAGACTGGTGTAGAAGAGACTGGGTGTAGAAGAGACTGGTGTAGAAGAGACTGGGTGTAGAAGAGACTGGTGTAGAAGAGACTGGTGTAGAAGAGACTGGTGTAGAAGAGACTGGTGTAGAAGAGACTGGGTGTAGAAGAGACTGGTGTAGAAGAGACTGGGTGTAGAAGAGACTGGGTGTAGAAGAGACTGGTGTAGAAGAGACTGGTGTAGAAGAGACTGGGTGTAGAAGAGACTGGTGTAGAAGAGACTGGGTGTAGAAGAGACTGGTGTAGAAGAGACTGGTGTAGAAGAGACTGGGTGTAGAAGAGACTGGTGTAGAAGAGACTGGGTGTAGAAGAGACTGGTGTAGAAGAGACTGGGTGTAGAAGAGACTGGTGTAGAAGAGACTGGTGTAGAAGAGACTGGGTGTAGAAGAGACTGGTAGTATCATTTTTTATGCTTTCTAAAATAACTTTGTCCAAGGCACTTGTCGATAGATATTTGGTGCGCGCGCGCGCGTGTGTGTCGGTTCTTCATAAACTAATAATAATTGCCATAATAAATAATAATAATAATAATGGATTAATCAAACAACTAAAAAAATTATTCATTTTTTATTGGTAAATTTAATAAATGAAAATCCATAACTCAAACTCGAATTATTAAAATATACATAATCGAAATTTTGACAAAAAAGGTAAATTTGGTAGGCAGAATTAGGCCTGTGAGGGAAACAAAGTGAATGGTGGATAAAATCCATTATGCAAGTCGTTTAAAAGTGAATTTGTAAAGTTCTCGAATATATTTTCGCAGAGCCTTTGACTGCCTCTAAAACTTTGTTACCGCCTCTATTTTTGTCCACTCTTTTGTAAATGGTGAGTTCTATATTGATTTATATCCCTGGGTGACAATCTCTCTCTCTCTCTCTCTCTAGCTCTAGCTCTAGCTCTCTAGCTCTAGCTCTAGCTCTCTAGCTCTAGCTCTCTAGCTCTAGCTCTCTCTTTAGCTCTTGCTCTCTCTCTAGCTCTAGCTCTCTCTCTCTCTCGCTCTCTCTCTCTCTCTCTAGCTCTAGGTCTCTAGCTCTAGCTCTAGCTCTCTAGCTCTAGCTCTCTCTCTCTCTCTCTCTAGCTCTAGCTCTCTCTCTCTAGCTCTATCTCTCTCTCTCTCTCTCTCTCTCTCTCTCTCTCTCTCTCTCTCTCTCTCTCTAGCTCTAGCTCTCTCTCTCTCTCTCTCTCTCTCTCTCTCTCTAGCTCCTTACTCTCTCTCTCTCCTCTCTCTCTCTCTCTCTCTCTCTCTCCTAGCTCCCTAGCTCTCTCTCTCAGCTCTAGCTCCTCTCTCTCTCTCTCTCTCAGCTCTCTCTCTCTCTCTCTCTCTCTCTAGCCTCTAGTCTCTCTCTCTCTCTCTCTCTCTCTCTAGCTCTCTCTAGCTCCTAGCTCTCTCTCTCGCTCTCTCTCTCTAGCTCTCTCTCTCTCTAGCTCTAGCTCTCTCTCTCTCTCTCTCTCTCTCTCTCTAGCTCTAGCTCTCTCTAGCTCTAGCTCTCTCTCTCGCTCTCTCTCTCTAGCTCTAGCTCTCTCTCTCTCTCTCTCTCTCTCTCTCTCTCTCTCTCTCTCTCTCTCTCTCTCTCTCTCTCTCTCTCTCTCTCTCTAGCTCTCTTTTATATGCAGAATAATGTATATTTTCAGGTTGATTATGTGTGTGTATATATGATTATATTTATATATGTAATCTGGTGCAGAATAGGTAAAATTGGTCAATTATCAAGAAATCATTTAAAATTAAGTCCTTTCTAAAATTTTATCTTATATTTTAAAGATATATTTTTTCATTTATGTTAATGTTAAAATTAATAATTTTGTACCAAAAGAACCTTAGAAAACTTACCTGACCTTATTATAACAAGCGCAATTTAATTTAGCCTAATCCAACTAAATATATTTTAGATAAGTTTACAATAATTTAATAAACACAATGAAATATATTTTTTTCTTTCAGTTCAGAATTATTTTTGCGAAATTATTGCATACACAAATTTTCGTTTGTCTTATTCGGCAAGAAGAACGTTGCTATTTAAGCCAAAATAGCAAGTTTTACCCATTCGGCACGACATTATATACACACACACACACACACACACACACACACACACACACACACACACACACACACACACACACACACACAGAATGTGTGTGTGTGTAACACACTTCGTCGGCTCGTTGCCAAAGCAGCAGTAAGAAACATTAGCGTAGAAGCCGCCAGTTTAATCCAGCCAAACCAACTGGACTTTGGCGTCTCTCAAGGTAGTGAAGTGGCAGCTCATGCAGCAGGGGCCTTCATCAGGGACATACCGCAAGACAAGGCCGGAAGACGTATCCTAGAGGACATCAGAAAAATTAAAGACGTGGGAGAGAGACTGGACCTATCTTTAAACCCCACCAAACGTGAAATAGTTTCTAACAATCGACGGATCATTCCGAATATTAGTTCTGTTTTACCAAGAGCACGAACCATTGTTCCAGCCAATAACACTCTCATTGGTGCCCCTCTTAGGCACCAATGCCATTGATCTGATCCTAGAAAAGAAAATCTCAGACCTCAGGACGCTGGAAGACAGGATGACAGACAATGATACACATGATGCCTTCTACCTACTCACCAGGTGCCTGTCAATCCCAAAACTTACCTACTTCCTGAGATACTCCCCAGCCTTCAGCAGTCCAAATCTCAAGGAATATGACTACCTCCTTAAGACCATGCTAGAGAGTGTATTGAATCTTTCCCTTGAAGATAGACAGTGGTTGCAAGCCTCACTTCCAGTCAGGTTTGGGGGGCAGGGAGTACGCAAATTCTCCAAGATTGCCCTACCAGCTTTCCTATGCCCTTCCATAGCATCAAACGAGTTAATGAAGCAAATTTTCCCTGACAACCTCAGTGACTCAGCAGGAATACAGGACCCTAGCTATGCCAGTGCCGTCACTGAATGGAAGACTCTCTCTGCCCCAGCACCAAAACCTAGTGCAGCACTGGCCTACAAACAGTCAAGTTGGGATGGCCCATTGCTGGAAAGGTGCTTGCCAACATGCTTAGGGCTGTAACATCAGACAGGGAGACTGCCTGTCTCCAAGCTGTGAGTGCACATTACTCTGGGGACTTCCTCCAAACAGTTCCCATTTCGGCAATGGGAACACGCCTCGACCCTAAGACCCTCCGTATTGCAATGGCTCTCTACCTGCTGCCCCAATTCACACGGAATATACGTGTATTTGTGGCGATGCACAAGCCAACCAATATGGTCTACATGATCTTACTGTTCCAAAACCAAGGGCTGGTATGCAAGACACAGTGAAGTTAACGATATCATAAAGAGAACCCTTGCTACAACTAAATGCCCAGCCGATAGAGAGCCCTGATCACTAGCAGCCAACAATACCTACAACCCAGCAAACCACCCCGACGGGATCACCACCTATCCTTGGAAGAATGGCAAACTCTTAGCATGGGACTATACCTGCATGTCGACGCTGACTGACACCTAAATCCACCACAGTGTGGGGCGACAGGGAGGAGCTGCTGATCACAGGGAGAAATACGAGATCGGCAAGTACAGAGACATAAGCCAACAGTATCAGTTTGTCCCAACAGAATCAGAGACCTTGGGTTCCAGACTCATCGACACCACCAGGGACCCAAGGGCAGCCACATTCATGTTCCAGTGCCTCAGCGTGGCCATCTAGAGGGGAAATGCTTGCTGCGTACTGGGCTTGTGTCCGGATTTGGAGGAGCTGGAGGAAATTCATAATTAATGTATTGTACTAATGTATTCATAGAATATGGAATACACGAAGCAGAGTGCACCGGACAAGTGCAGTAGTAGCAGCAGCAATACACACAGCAAGAGGCATTCTTGAGCTTCCCCAGCACTCGGGCTTAATGCTCAAAGGTGGTGTGTGACTCTAAAAGGATCCTGTAGTGCTTGCTGCCTTTGCACCTCCTGACATCGTCTGTTGCCATGATAATAACACCCTTCGAGCCCAGAGTGGGCGGGGTTTGTGGCAGCCCAAGATGCCTAGCTTCTCCCTCCGAGCTCCGTGAGGACGGGAACTGGGGCTAGGCCTGGGGACAGCTGGTCCCAGAAGATGAGGGGGTACTTGTACCTCCTCCAATGGCAGACATTGGTCTGAGACACTCCCTCAACAGGGAGCCAAGGCCGGGCCAAATCTTGGAAAAGGCCCGGGGCGGGCAATTGTACCGGCGAATCTAGAACAAAACAGGTGGTCTGGAGTGGCCCGGTGGTCTGGTGGCTAAAGCTTCCGCTTCACACACGGAGGGCCCGGGTTCGATTCCCGGCGGGTGGAAATTCCGACACGTTTCCTTACACCTATTGTCCTGTTCACCTAGCAGCAAATAGGTACCTGGGTGTTAGTCGACTGGTGTGGGTCGCATCCTGGGGGACAAGATTAAGGACCCCAATGGAAATAAGTTAGACAGTCCTCGATGACGCACTGACTTTCTTGGGTTATCCTGGGTGGTTAACCCTCCGGGGTTAAAAATCCGAACGAAATCTTATCTCTTATCTTATCTTACGGGGTGGTAGAAGAAAATATTCAGACAGTACCGGGAAGAAGTTTGAGTTTACCCTGAAATACGTTTATTCTCTGAAGATGAGGGTCGCCAGTCTAGTTCCAGAGATGGTAGTAACCCATTATCCTGTATAAATTACTAAAACCCTCCGACTCCATGCAACTGTACTCCTATGGGGGGCCTGTAAGGGGGCAGCTACCCCCTTTTATACTAATTCGTCTCTGATTCCGTCTATTTAAATAGATTTAATCACTTAATGGTCGTCCTGCCTCTGATCTGTTTACCTTTGATCGCTGGCGTCCGGTTTTTCCTGTACTGAAGAGTTTGTCCTGGTATCAGTGGACGTCCTCGTGTGTGTGTGTGTGTGTGTGTGTGTGTGTGTGTGTGTGTGTGTGTGTGTGTGTGTGTGTGTACGTGTGTGTGTACGTGTGTGTGTATGTGTGTGTGTGTGTGTGTGTGTGTGTGTGTGTGTGTGTGTGTGTGTATGTGTGTGTATGTGTGTGTATGTGTGTGTGTGTGTGTGTGTGTGTGTGTGTGTGTGTGTGTGTGTGTATGTGTACGTATGTACTCACCTAGTTGAGGTTGCGGGGGTCGAGTCCGAGCTCCTGGCCCCGCCTCTTCACTGATCGCTACTAGGTCACTCTCCCTGAGCCGTGAGCTTTATCATACCTCTGCTTAAAGCTATGTATGGATCCTGCCTCCACTACATCGCTTCCCAAACTATTCCACTTACTGACTACTCTGTGGCTGAAGAAATACTTCCTAACATCCCTGTGATTCATCTGTGTCTTCAGCTTCCAACTGTGTCCCCTTGTTACTGTGTCCAATCTCTGGAACATCCTGTCTTTGTCCACCTTGTCAATTCCTCTCAGTATTTTGTATGTCGTTATCATGTCCCCCCTATCTCTCCTGTCCTCCAGTGTCGTCAGGTTGATTTCCCTTAACCTCTCCTCGTAGGACATACCTCTTAGCTCTGGGACTAGTCTTGTTGCAAACCTTTGCACTTTCTCTAGTTTCTTCACGTGCTTGGCTAGGTGTGGGTTCCAAACTGGTGCCGCATACTCCAATATGGGCCTAACATACACGGTGTACAGGGTCCTGAACGATTCCTTATTAAGATATCGGAATGCTGTTCTGAGGTTTGCTAGGCGCCCATATGCTGCAGCAGTTATTTGGTTGATATGCGCTTCAGGAGATGTGCCTGGTGTTATACTCACCCCAAGATCTTTTTCCTTGAGTGAGGTTTGTAGTCTCTGACCCCCTAGACTGTACTCCGTCTGCGGTCTTCTTTGCCCTTCCCCAATCTTCATGACTTTGCACTTGGTGGGATTGAACTCCAGGAGCCAATTGCTGGACCAGGTCTGCAGCCTGTCCAGATCCCTTTGTAGTTCTGCCTGGTCTTCGATCGAGTGTATTCTTCTCATCAACTTCACGTCATCTGCAAACAGGGACACCTCAGAGTCTATTCCTTCCGTCATGTCGTTCACAAATACCAGAAACAGCACTGGTCCTAGGACTGACCCCTGCGGGACCCCGCTGGTCACAGGTGCCCACTCTGTGTGTGTGTGTGTGTGTGTATGTGTACGTGTGTGTACGTGTATGTGTGTGTGTACGTGTGTGTGTACGTGTGTGTGTGTGTACGTGTGTGTGTGTGTACGCGTGTGTGTGTGTGTAGGTATGTGTAGAATTTCATCATGTTTCGCTCTGTGTAGAGCTTTATCAAGTCAAGTGGAAGACATCACAATTCTGGGGCAGCGGTAAACCCGCAGGGCTCATGTAGCGCCTGGCAGAAATGGGAGGCGTTCAGGTTCGATCCGAGGAAGGAGAATGGCTGCATTTCCTTGGATCAAGAGCCGAAACAAAATGAGGGACAATTACTCTCTTAATTTCGCGGACCCTTGACCAGCCAAGATAATTTTTTTCGCGGTTCGCCAAATCGCCAACTTGCTAATTTCACGCTTCGCCAAAATATAATTATCTCGAAGCGTTCCTTCCAGAAAGCGGAGGGAGGCGCCAGTTCCTCGGATCAAGAGCTCTAGGAGGAAGAAATCTCTGAAGACTCCCAGGGGGACAAATTGAGTTGGTTTCTGTGCTGTCCATGCGGATTTAGCGCTTCCCATGTTATTACACGAGCAGCAGAGAGGGGGAGAGAGAGAGAGAGAGAGGGCGAGAGAGGAGGAGAGAGAGAGAGGGCGAGAGAAAGGGCGAGAGAGAGAGGGCGAGAGAGTGCGAGAGAAAGGGCGAGAGAGGGCGAGAGAGAGAGGGCGAGAGAGTGCGAGAGAAAGGGCGAGAGAGAGAGGGCGAGGGAGGGCGAGAGAGAGAGAGAGAGGGCGAGGGAGAGAAGGCGAGAGAGAGAGAGGGCGAGAGAGAGAGAACCTTGTCAAACCCTGTGTAAAAAAAAAAAAAGCGAGAGAGAGAGAGAGAGAGAGCCATCTATCTCTGACACACATTCAACCATCCGTAAGGTAGCCCAGCCTAGCATCCTAGCACATATTTGCTCTCACACCATCCCAGGAGATCTGCAGCCTCCGCTCCCAGGTAAATCTCGCATCTTAAATCTTCATCTCGTGATCCCGCCAGCATCTTACCATCTGCTCCAGCGACTCTTCAAATAGCCGCCCCAGTCATTACTCCCGCTTTAGAGAGCAGGTAGAGCTGTTGAGAGAGTCAGTGGGTCATTAGAGCTCCTCATCTCAGCTCACGACAGCCAGGAAAGAGCTTTGGGTTATTTCGATTTGTAAATAACTTTGAAAATATCTGTCTTGCTTAGTTAATTGTTCAGTGGAAGGATTTTTCTATGTTGTCTAAGGAAAACTTTTAAGGCTCCTTTAAGGCTTCAAGGTTCCTTCAAGGCACCTTCAAGGCACCTTCAAGGCATCTTCAAAGCTACAAGGCACTTTCAAGGCACCTTCAAGGCTACTTCAGGGCACCTTCAAGACTCCTTCAAGGTTTCAAGGCACCCTGAAGACTTCTTCAAGGCACCGTCAAGGCTCCTTCAAGGCACCGTCAAGGCTCCTTCAAGGCACCGTCAAGGCTCCTCCTGGTAAAACTGACATCTCCATACTTGAAGGACCCAGCACAGAACACTCTCTCTCTGAATAATACATAGGTGTTTCACTTCAGATTCTCTCTCTCTCTCTCTCTCTCTCTCTCTCTCTCTCTCTCTCTCTCTCTCTCTCTCTCTCTCTCTCTCTCTCTCTCTCTCTCTCTCTCTCTCTCTCTCTCGTTAGAAATACTCTTACAGAAACTGAGTTTAATAGATACCTGACATTAGCGTTGATATCTGGTTCAGAGAACCGACAGGTTGATAAATTAGACACGTGTGCCACACTTGGGTATCTTTGTGGCAACGTTTTCACCACACACAGGTTTCGTCAGTCCTATATAGAGTAGAATGGTTGTAGATCAGATGGAGTTAAAGGTAATCAATCCCTCTGTCAACAGTCGATGTGCTCAGTCCATCAATCTTGATACAAATTGGATTGAACACATGGACTCCATTCTGAGGGACTGATTACCTCACATTCTGATGTTCATCCATTTTACTCTCTACTGGACTGAGGAAACCAGTGTGTGGCGAAACGACGATTAGTTCACAATGACCACAGAAGAAGTAGAGTTAGTTGTGTTGATCCAATTAGTTATAAATAATTCCCGTTGGAGTATTCAGAAAAAGAATCCAGCCACAGGAAGTGGAGGGTGGGGAGAGAGCCTTCTGCTATAAATTTCCAATCTCATCTACCTAGATAGATTAAGCTAAAAAAAATATTTTCTCGAGGTTTATGGGTATCCCATAATTCACTACAAGGTCCAAGGGATACCCTGATATCTGCGTATCCCCCCGTGTACTCCCGTGTACTCCCATGTATTCCCATGTACTCCCGTGTACTTTACCTATGTTGCCAAAGATGCCAATTTCCAGGAATGAGAAAGAATAAGAATTATATATATATATATATATATATATATATATATATATATATATATATATATATATATATATATATATATATATATATATATATATATATATGTGTGTGTGTGTATATATATATAAATTCTTATTCTTTCTCATTCCTGGAAGTTGGCATCTTTGGCAGGTATAATTTTCTCAGCATGGTTCTCATGGGAGACTAAGACAGTGTTTTAAAGGAAATTTTCTCTGATTTTGACCATTTAAGACGGCATGTAAGTTTTTATGGAGAAGCTGATTATGAAAAGTTTAAATTGAGTCGGACTGCGTGTGTGTGGGTGTGTAGGTGGGTGGGTGGGTGGGTGTGTAGGTGGGTGGGTGTGTAGGTGGGTGGGTGGGTGGGTGGGGGTTGTGGTTGTGGGTGTGTGGTATCTTGTTCTCAGTATTTTGATAGTTTAATATCTCTTTAAGGTCCTCAATAGCTGTGGATTAGTCTTAGGATTCAACTCCAACAGCCACTTCTTAGGATTCAACTCCAACAGCCACTTCTTAGGATTCAACTCCACCAGCCACTTCTTAGGATTCAACTCCACCAGCCACTTCTTAGGATTCAACTCCACCAGCCGCTTCTTAGGATTCAATTCCAACAGCCACTTCTTAGGATTCAACTCCACCAGCCACTTCTTAGGATTCAACTCCACCAGCCACTTCTTAGGATTCAACTCCAAAAGCCACTTCTTAGGATTAAACTCCAACAGGGAAGGTAACGAGAAGCGTGAGACAGCAGGGAAAGTAACCAGGGAAGCGTGAGACAGCAGGGAAAGTAACCAGGGAAGCGTGAGACAGCAGGGAAAGTAACCAGCGAAGCGTGAGACAGCAGGGAAAGTAACCAGGGAAGCGTGAGACAGCAGGGAAAGTAACCAGGGAAGCGTGAGACAGCAGGGAAAGTAACCAGGGAAGCGTGAGACAGCAGGGAAAGTAACCAGGGAAGCGTGAGACAGCAGGGAAAGTAACCAGGGAAGCGTGAGACAGCAGGGAAAGTAACCAGGGAAGCTTGAGACAGCAGGGAAAATAACCAGGGAAGCGTGAGACAGCAGGGAAAGTAACCAGGGAAGCGTGAGACAGCAGGGAAAGTAACCAGGGAAGCGTGAGACAGCAGGGAAAGTAAGCAGGGAAGCGTGAGACAGCAGGGAAAGTAACCAGGGAAGCGTGAGACAGCAGGGAAAGTAACCAGGGAAGCGTGAGACAGCAGGGAAAGTAACCAGGGAAGCGTGAGACAGCAGGGAAAGTAACCAGGGAAGCGTGAGACAGCAGGGAAAGTAACCAGGGAAGCGTGAGACAGCAGGGAAAGTAACCAGGGAAGCGTGAGACAGCAGGGAAAGTAACCAGAGAAGCGTGAGACAGCAGGGAAAGTAACCAGGGAAGCGTGAGACAGCAGGGAAAGTAACCAGGGAAGCGTGAGACAGCAGGGAAAGTAACCAGGGAAGTTTGAGACAGCAGGGAAAGTAACCAGGGAAGCGTGAGACAGCAGGGAAAGTAACCAGGGAAGCGTGAGACAGCGGGGAAAGTAACCAGGGAAGCGTGAGACAGCGGAGAAAGTAACCAGGGAAGCGTGAGACAGCAGGGAAAGTAACCAGGGAAGCGTGAGACAGCAGGGAAAGTAACCAGGGAAGCTTGAGACAGCAGGGAAAGTAACCAGGGAAGCGTGAGACAGCAGGGAAAGTAACCAGGGAAGCTTGAGACAGCAGGGAAAGTAACCAGGGAAGCGTGAGACAGCAGGGAAAGTAACCAGGGAAGCGTGAGACAGCAGGGAAAGTAACCAGGGAAGCGTGAGACAGCAGGGAAACTAACCAGGGAAGCGTGAGACAGCAGGGAAAGTAACCAGGGAAGCGTGAGACAGCAGGGAAAGTAACCAGGGAAGCGTGAGACAGCAGGGAAAGTAACCAGGGAAGCTTGAGACAGCAGGGAAAGTAACCAGGGAAGCGTGAGACAGCAGGGAAAGTAACCAGGGAAGCGTGAGACAGCAGGGAAAGTAACCAGGGAAGCGTGAGACAGCAGGGAAAGTAACCAGGGAAGCGTGAGACAGCAGGGAAAGTAACCAGGGAAGCGTGAGACAGCAGGGAAAGTAACCAGGGAAGCGTGAGACAGCGGGGAAAGTAACCAGGGAAGCGTGAGACAGCGGAGAAAGTAACCAGGGAAGCGTGAGACAGCAGGGAAAGTAACCAGGGAAGCGTGAGACAGCAGGGAAAGTAACCAGGGAAGCTTGAGACAGCAGGGAAAGTAACCAGGGAAGCTTGAGACAGCAGGGAAAGTAACCAGGGAAGCGTGAGACAGCAGGGAAAGTAACCAGGGAAGCGTGAGACAGCAGGGAAACTAACCAGGGAAGCGTGAGACAGCAGGGAAAGTAACCAGAGAATCGTGAGACAGCAGGGAAAGTAACCAGGGAAGCGTGAGACAGCAGGGAAAGTAACCAGGGAAGCTTGAGACAGCAGGGAAAGTAACCAGGGAAGCGTGAGACAGCAGGGAAAGTAACCAGGGAAGCGTGAGACAGCGGGGAAAGTAACCAGGGAAGCTTGAGACAGCGGGGAAAGTAACCAGGGAAGCGTGAGACAGCGGGGAAAGTAACCAGGGAAGCGTGAGACAGCAGGGAAAGTAACCAGGGAAGCGTGAGACAGCAGGGAAAGTAACCAGGGAAACGTGAGACAGCAGGGAAAGTAACCAGGGAAGCGTGAGACAGCAGGGAAAGTAACCAGGGAAGCGTGAGACAGCAGGGAAAGTAACCAGGGAAGCGTGAGACAGCAGGGAAAGTAACCAGGGAAGCGTGAGACAGCAGGGAAAGTAACCAGGGAAGCGTGAGACAGCAGGGAAAGTAACCAGGGAAGCGTGAGACAGCAGGGAAAGTAACCAGGGAAGCGTGAGACAGCAGGGAAAGTAACCAGGGAAGCGTGAGACAGCGGGGAAAGTAACCAGGGAAGCGTGAGACAGCAGGGAAAGTAACCAGGGAAGCGTGAGACAGCAGGGAAAGCAACCAGGGAAGCGTGAGACAGCGGGGAAAGTAACCAGGGAAGCGTGAGACAGCAGGGAAAGTAACCAGGGAAGCGTGAGACAGCAGGGAAAGTAACCAGGGAAGCGTGAGACAGCAGGAAAAGTAACCAGGGAAGCGTGAGACAGCAGGGAAAGTAACCAGAGAAGCGTGAGACAGCAGGGAAAGTAACCAGGGAAGCGTGAGACAGCAGGGAAAGTAACCAGGGAAGCGTGAGACAGCAGGGAAAGTAACCAGGGAAGCGTGAGACAGCAGGGAAAGTAACCAGGGAAGCGTGAGACAGCGGGGAAAGTAACCAGGGAAGCGTGAGACAGCGGTGAAAGTAACCAGGGAAGCTTGAGACAGCAGGGAAAGTAACCAGGGAAGCGTGAGACAGCGGGGAAAGTAACCAGGGAAGCGTGAGACAGCAGGGAAAGTAACCAGGGAAGCGTGAGACAGCAGGGAAAGTAACCAGGGAAGCGTGAGACAGCAGGGAAAGTAACCAGGGAAGCGTGAGACAGCAGGGAAAGTAACCAGGGAAGCGTGACACAGCAGGGAAAGTAACCAGGGAAGCGTGAGACAGCAGGGAAAGTAACCAGGGAAGCGTGAGACAGCGGGGAAAGTAACCAGGGAAGTTTGAGACAGCAGGGAAAGTAACCAGGGAAGCGTGAGACAGCGGGGAAAGTAACCAGGGAAGCGTGAGACAGCAGGGAAAGTAACCAGCGAAGCGTGAGACAGCAGGGAAAGTAACCAGGGAAGTTTGAGACAGCATGGAAAGTAACCAGGGAAGCGTGAGACAGCAGGGAAAGTAACCAGGGAAGTTTGAGACAGCAGGGAAAGTAACCAGGGAAGCGTGAGACAGCGGGGAAAGTAACCAGGGAAGCGTGAGACAGCAGGGAAAGTAACCAGGGAAGCGTGAGACAGCAGGGAAAGTAACCAGGGAAGCGTGAGACAGCAGGGAAAGTAACCAGGGAAGCTTGAGACAGCAGGGAAAGTAACCAGGGAAGCGTGAGACAACAGGGAAAGTAACCAGGGAAGCTTGAGACAGCAGGGAAAGTAACCAGGGAAGCGTGAGACAGCAGGGAAAGTAACCAGGTAAGCGTGAGACAGCAGGGAAAGTAACCAGGGAAGCGTGAGACAGCAGGGAAACTAACCAGGGAAGCGTGAGACAGCAGGGAAAGTAACCAGGGAAGCGTGAGACAGCAGGGAAAGTAACCAGGGAAGCGTGAGACAGCAGGGAAAGTAACCAGGGAAGCTTGAGACAGCAGGGAAAGTAACCAGGGAAGCGTGAGACAGCAGGGAAAGTAACCAGGGAAGCGTGAGACAGCAGGGAAAGTAACCAGGGAAGCGTGAGACAGCAGGGAAAGTAACCAGGGAAGCGTGAGACAGCAGGGAAAGTAACCAGGGAAGCGTGAGACAGCAGGGAAAGTAACCAGGGAAGCGTGAGACAGCGGGGAAAGTAACCAGGGAAGCGTGAGACAGCGGAGAAAGTAACCAGGGAAGCGTGAGACAGCAGGGAAAGTAACCAGGGAAGCGTGAGACAGCAGGGAAAGTAACCAGGGAAGCTTGAGACAGCAGGGAAAGTAACCAGGGAAGCTTGAGACAGCAGGGAAAGTAACCAGGGAAGCGTGAGACAGCAGGGAAAGTAACCAGGGAAGCGTGAGACAGCAGGGAAACTAACCATGGAAGCGTGAGACAGCAGGGAAAGTAACCAGGGAATCGTGAGACAGCAGGGAAAGTAACCAGGGAAGCGTGAGACAGCAGGGAAAGTAACCAGGGAAGCTTGAGACAGCAGGGAAAGTAACCAGGGAAGCGTGAGACAGCAGGGAAAGTAACCAGGGAAGCGTGAGACAGCGGGGAAAGTAACCAGGGAAGCTTGAGACAGCAGGGAAAGTAACCAGGGAAGCGTGAGACAGCGGGGAAAGTAACCAGGGAAGCGTGAGACAGCAGGGAAAGTAACCAGGGAAGCGTGAGACAGCAGGGAAAGTAACCAGGGAAACGTGAGACAGCAGGGAAAGTAACCAGGGAAGTGTGAGACAGCAGGGAAAGTAACCAGGGAAGCGTGAGACAGCAGGGAAAGTAACCAGGGAAGCGTGAGACAGCAGGGAAAGTAACCAGGGAAGCGTGAGACAGCAGGGAAAGTAACCAGGGAAGCGTGAGACAGCAGGGAAAGTAACCAGGGAAGCGTGAGACAGCAGGGAAAGTAACCAGGGAAGCGTGAGACAGCAGGGAAAGTAACCAGGGAAGCGTGAGACAGCGGGGAAAGTAACCAGGGAAGCGTGAGACAGCAGGGAAAGTAACCAGGGAAGCGTGAGACAGCAGGGAAAGCAACCAGGGAAGCGTGAGACAACAGGGAAAGTAACCAGGGAAGCGTGAGACAGCAGGGAAAGTAACCAGGGAAGCGTGAGACAGCAGGGAAAGTAACCAGGGAAGCGTGAGACAGCAGGAAAAGTAACCAGGGAAGCGTGAGACAGCAGGGAAAGTAACCAGGGAAGCGTGAGACAGCAGGGAAAGTAACCAGGGAAGCGTGAGACAGCAGGGAAAGTAACCAGGGAAGCGTGAGACAGCAGGGAAAGTAACCAGGGAAGCGTGAGACAGCAGGGAAAGTAACCAGGGAAGCGTGAGACAGCGGGGAAAGTAACCAGGGAAGCGTGAGACAGCGGTGAAAGTAACCAGGGAAGCTTGAGACAGCAGGGAAAGTAACCAGGGAAGCGTGAGACAGCGGGGAAAGTAACCAGGGAAGCGTGAGACAGCAGGGAAAGTAACCAGCGAAGCGTGAGACAGCAGGGAAAGTAACCAGGGAAGCGTGAGACAGCAGGGAAAGTAACCAGGGAAGCGTGAGACAGCAGGGAAAGTAACCAGGGAAGCGTGAGACAGCAGGGAAAGTAACCAGGGAAGCGTGAGACAGCAGGGAAAGTAACCAGGGAAGCGTGAGACAGCAGGGAAAGTAACCAGGGAAGCGTGAGACAGCGGGTGAAAGTAACCAGGGAAGTTTGAGACAGCAGGGAAAGTAACCAGGGAAGCGTGAGACAGCGGGGAAAGTAACCAGGGAATCGTGAGACAGCAGGGAAAGTAACCAGGGAAGCGTGAGACAGCAGGGAAAGTAACCAGGGAAGTTTGAGACAGCATGGAAAGTAACCAGGGAAGCGTGAGACAGCAGGGAAAGTAACCAGGGAAGTTTGAGACAGCAGGGAAAGTAACCAGGGAAGCGTGAGACAGCGGGGAAAGTAACCAGGGAAGCGTGAGACAGCAGGGAAAGTAACCAGGGAAGCGTGAGACAGCAGGGAAAGTAACCAGGGAAGCTTGAGACAGCAGGGAAAGTAACCAGGGAAGCGTGAGACAGCAGGGAAAGTAACCAGGGAAGCGTGAGACAGCAGGGAAACTAACCAGGGAAGCGTGAGACAGCAGGGAAAGTAACCAGGGAAGTTTGAGACAGCAGGGAAAGTAACCAGGGAAGCGTGAGACAGCAGGGAAAGTAACCAGGGAAGCGTGAGACAGCAGGGAAAGTAACCAGGGAAGCGTGAGACAGCAGGGAAAGTAACCAGGGAAGCGTGAGACAGCAGGGAAAGTAACCAGCGAAGCGTGAGACAGCAGGGAAAGTAACCAGGGAAGCGTGAGACAGCAGGGAAAGTAACCAGGGAAGCGTGAGACAGCAGGGAAAGTAACCAGGGAAGCGTGAGACAGCGGGGAAAGTAACCAGGGAAGCTTGAGACAGCAGGGAAAGTAACCAGGGAAGCGTGAGACAGCGGGGAAAGTAACCAGGGAAGCGTGAGACAGCAGGGAAAGTAACCAGGGAAGCGTGAGACAGCAGGGAAAGTAACCAGGGAAGCGTGACACAGCAGGGAAAGTAACCAGGGAAGCGTGAGACAGCAGGGAAAGTAACCAGGGAAGCGTGAGACAGCAGGGAAAGTAACCAGGGAAGCGTGAGACAGCGGGGAAAGTAACCAGGGAAGTTTGAGACAGCAGGGAAAGTAACCAGGGAAGCGTGAGACAGCAGGGAAAGTAACCAGCGAAGCGTGAGACAGCAGGGAAAGTAACCAGGGAAGCGTGAGACAGCAGGGAAAGTAACCAGGGAAGCGTGAGACAGCAGGGAAAGTAACCAGGGAAGCGTGAGACAGCGGGGAAAGTAACCAGGGAAGCTTGAGACAGCAGGGAAAGTAACCAGGGAAGCGTGAGACAGCGGGGAAAGTAACCAGGGAAGCGTGAGACAGCAGGGAAAGTAACCAGGGAAGCGTGAGACAGCAGGGAAAGTAACCAGGGAAGCGTGAGACAGCAGGGAAAGTAACCAGGGAAGCGTGAGACAGCAGGGAAAGTAACCAGGGAAGCGTGAGACAGCAGGGAAAGTAACCAGGGAAGCGTGAGACAGCAGGGAAAGTAACCAGGGAAGCGTGAGACAGCGGGGAAAGTAACCAGGGAAGTTTGAGACAGCAGGGAAAGTAACCAGGGAAGCGTGAGACAGCGGGGAAAGTAACCAGGGAAGCGTGAGACAGCAGGGAAAGTAACCAGCGAAGCGTGAGACAGCAGGGAAAGTAACCAGGGAAGTTTGAGACAGCATGGAAATTAAGAAGGGAAGCGTGAGACAGCAGGGAAAGTAACCAGGGAAGTTTGAGACAGCAGGGAAAGTAACCAGGGAAGCGTGAGACAGCGGGGAAAGTAACCAGGGAAGCGTGAGACAGCAGGGAAAGTAACCAGGGAAGCGTGAGACAGCAGGGAAAGTAACCAGGGAAGCTTGAGACAGCAGGGAAAGTAACCAGGGAAGCGTGAGACAGCAGGGAAAGTAACCAGGGAAGCGTGAGACAGCAGGGAAACTAACCAGGGAAGCGTGAGACAGCAGGGAAAGTAACCAGGGAAGTTTGAGACAGCAGGGAAAGTAACCAGGGAAGCGTGAGACAGCAGGGAAAGTAACCAGGGAAGCGTGAGACAGCAGGGAAAGTAACCAGGGAAGCGTGAGACAGCAGGGAAAGTAACCAGGGAAGCGTGAGACAGCAGGGAAAGTAACCAGCGAAGCGTGAGACAGCAGGGAAAGTAACCAGGGAAGCGTGAGACAGCAGGGAAAGTAACCAGGGAAGCGTGAGACAGCAGGGAAAGTAACCAGGGAAGCGTGAGACAGCGGGGAAAGTAACCAGGGAAGCGTGAGACAGCGGGGAAAGTAACCAGGGAAGCGTGAGACAGCAGGGAAAGTAACCAGGGAAGCGTGAGACAGCGGGGAAAGTAACCAGGGAAGCTTGAGACAGCAGGGAAAGTAACCAGGGAAGCGTGAGACAGCAGGGAAAGTAACCAGGGAAGCGTGAGACAGCAGGGAAAGTAACCAGGGAAGCGTGAGACAGCAGGGAAAGTAACCAGGGAAGCGTGAGACAGCAGGGAAAGTAACCAGGGAAGCGTGAGACAGCAGGGAAAGTAACCAGGGAAGCGTGAGACAGCAGGGAAAGTAACCAGGGAAGCGTGAGACAGCGGGGAAAGTAACCAGGGAAGCGTGAGACAGCGGGGAAAGTAACCAGGGAAGTTTGAGACAGCAGGGAAAGTAACCAGGGAAGCGTGAGACAGCGGGGAAAGTAACCAGGGAAGTTTGAGACAGCAGGGAAAGTAACCAGGGAAGCGTGAGACAGCGGGGAAAGTAACCAGGGAAGCGTGAGACAGCGGGGAAAGTAACCAGGGAAGCGTGAGACAGCGGGGAAAGTAACCAGGGAAGCGTGAGACAGCAGGGAAAGTAACCAGGGAAGCGTGAGACAGCGGGGAAAGTAACCAGGGAAGCTTGAGACAGCAGGGAAAGTAACCAGGGAAGCGTGAGACAGCAGGGAAAGTAACCAGGGAAGCGTGAGACAGCAGGGAAAGTAACCAGGGAAGCGTGAGACAGCAGGGAAAGTAACCAGGGAAGCGTGAGACAGCAGGGAAAGTAACCAGGGAAGCGTGAGACAGCAGGGAAAGTAACCAGGGAAGCGTGAGACAGCAGGGAAAGTAACCAGGGAAGCGTGAGACAGCAGGGAAAGTAACCAGGGAAGCGTGAGACAGCGGGGAAAGTAACCAGGGAAGCGTGAGACAGCGGGGAAAGTAACCAGGGAAGCGTGAGACAGCAGGGAAAGTAACCAGGGAAGCGTGAGACAGCGGGGAAAGTAACCAGGGAAGCTTGAGACAGCAGGGAAAGTAACCAGGGAAGCGTGAGACAGCAGGGAAAGTAACCAGGGAAGCGTGAGACAGCAGGGAAAGTAACCAGGGAAGCGTGAGACAGCAGGGAAAGTAACCAGGGAAGCGTGAGACAGCAGGGAAAGTAACCAGGGAAGTGTGAGACAGCAGGGAAAGTAACCAGGGAAGCGTGAGACAGCAGGGAAAGTAACCAGGGAAGCGTGAGACAGCAGGGAAAGTAACCAGGGAAGCGTGAGACAACAGGGAAAGTAACCAGGGAAGCGTGAGACAGCAGGGAAAGTAACCAGGGAAGCTTGAGACAGCAGGGAAAGTAACCAGGGAAGCGTGAGACAGCAGGGAAAGTAACCAGGGAAGCGTGAGACAGCAGGGAAAGTAACCAGGGAAGCGTGAGACAGCAGGGAAAGTAACCAGGGAAGCGTGAGACAGCAGGGAAAGTAACCAGGGAAGCGTGAGACAGCAGGGAAAGTAACCAGGGAAGCGTGAGACAGCAGGGAAAGTAACCAGGGAAGCTTGAGACAGCAGGGAAAGTAACCAGGGAAGCGTGAGACAGCGGGGAAAGTAACCAGGGAAGCGTGAGACAGCAGGGAAAGTAACCAGGGAAGCGTGAGACAGCGGGGAAAGTAACCAGGGAAGCGTGAGACAGCGGGGAAAGTAACCAGGGAAGCGTGAGACAGCAGGGAAAGTAACCAGGGAAGTGTGAGACAGCAGGGAAAGTAACCAGGGAAGCGTGAGACAGCAGGGAAAGTAACCAGGGAAGCGTGAGACAGCAGGGAAAGTAACCAGGGAAGCGTGAGACAACAGGGAAAGTAACCAGGGAAGCGTGAGACAGCAGGGAAAGTAACCAGGGAAGCTTGAGACAGCAGGGAAAGTAACCAGGGAAGCGTGAGACAGCAGGGAAAGTAACCAGGGAAGCGTGAGACAGCAGGGAAAGTAACCAGGGAAGCGTGAGACAGCAGGGAAAGTAACCAGGGAAGCGTGAGACAGCAGGGAAAGTAACCAGGGAAGCGTGAGACAGCAGGGAAAGTAACCAGGGAAGCGTGAGACAGCAGGGAAAGTAACCAGGGAAGCTTGAGACAGCAGGGAAAGTAACCAGGGAAGCGTGAGACAGCGGGGAAAGTAACCAGGGAAGCGTGAGACAGCAGGGAAAGTAACCAGGGAAGCGTGAGACAGCGGGGAAAGTAACCAGGGAAGCGTGAGACAGCGGGGAAAGTAACCAGGGAAGCGTGAGACAGCAGGGAAAGTAACCAGGGAAGCGAGTGCTACCACAAACTTACACCAAGTAACAATACCTCTATAAATTCTAGTTAGTTAGAGATCTTTCCCCTGAGAGAAGCTCGGGAGGGAGGGAGGGAGGGAGGGAGGCTGTCGTGATGGAAGTAACAGTGATGACGGTAAGGAGATGGTGGGATGCTGTCGTGAAGGAAGTAACGGGAAGGTAAAGAGAGGTGGAATGGCAAGGAAGGAAGGAGAGATAGACGAAAGAATGTAGGAAAAGGAGAGTGAGAGAGAGAGAGAGAACAAGGGAAAGACCCATTACTTGGTAATCCACACTGAGGCTGTCTGAATAAAACTGTCTACTTCTGTCTATATTAAAGACTGTCGAGTATTATCTAGGTGTTTGAAACAAGGAAAGTAAAGCACAAGGCTCTCTCCCCACCATTTTTCCTCTCGGGAAGAGAGATTTTTATATTGTCTGAGACCAAATAATAATCAGTGACCTCTGTCTCGTCTGAGGAGGGGGCACCTCCCCCCTGTCTCGTCTGAGGAGGGGGCACCTCCTCCCCTGTCTCGTCTGAGGAGGGGGCACCTCCCCCTGTCTCGTCTGAGGAGGGGGCACCTCCCCCTGTCTCATCTGAGGAGGGGGCACCTCCCCCTTGTCTCGTCTGAGGAGAGGGCACGTCCCCCCCTGTCTCATCTGAGGAGGGGGCACATCCCCCCTGTCTCGTCTGAGGAGGGGGCACCTCCCCCCCTGTCTCATCTGAGGAGGGGGCACCTCCCCCCTGTCTCGTCTGAGGAGAGGGCACCTCCCCCTCTGTCTCGTCTGAGGAGGGGTGCCTACCCTTTTGTCTCGTCTGAGGGGGCTTCTTACCCTGTCTTGCCTGAGGAGGGGGCGCCTACTCTGTCTCGTCTGAGGAAGAGGTGCCTCCTCTGTCTCGTCTAAGGAGGGGGCCCCTCCCCGTGCCTCCCCTCTGTCTCGTCTAAGGAGGGGGCGGCTTCCCCTCACGTCTTTCACTGTTGACACTGCCGAGACAAAATGTAAATAATATGGATTAGGCCGAATTCAAGACGCCTCATGCCTGAGATAAGAGAGAGAGAGAGAGAGAGAGAGAGAGAGAGAGAGAGAGAGACAGACAGACAGACAGACAGACAGACACAGAGAGAGACAGACAGAGAGGACTGTATGAGTAATGCAAGTCTTATACTCACTGTGGGACGTCACTGCTCTGGGAATTCAGTTATTTGCTATTGTTTTGGTGACACGTTTGTTGGGTCAGTTATTGTGACTCCCCACATCTAGGTTCTCTCTCAATATAATATTTAAGACACAGAGGTTCCCTGCAGTTCTTGACGACCATGAAGTTCCACAAGTCTGACCGTGATACAGAGGGCATAGGTATGTTGTCACTGGCTTTCTCGAAGTTAAGTGAGGTTGGGTTTATAAGGGCATAGGTATGTTGTCACTGGCTTTCTCGAAGTTAAGTGAGGTTGGGTTTATAAGGGCATAGGTATGTTGTCACTGGCTTTCTCGAAGTCAAGTGAGGTTGGGTTTATAAGGGCATAGGTATGTTGTCACTGGCTTTCTCGAAGTCAAGTGAGGTTGGGTTTATAAGGGCATAGGTATGTTGTCACTGGCTTTCTCGAAGTCAAGTGAGGTTGGGTTTATCAGGGCATAGGTATGTTGTCACTGGCTTTCTCGAAGTCAAGTGAGGTTGGGTTTATTTCGAACATTTTGGAGATGTTAGAAAAATGTTAAATCTCATTGAAAATTCATTTAGATTGTTAACTTTAAGATTAACTGAACACAGCACTTCTCTCGTTTCTTTGCTATCGTCAGTGTACAGATTTTCCTTGGGTACGGGTCCGATTCTAAATGTGCCTTTTTCCCAGAATTTAACATTAGAATTTTTTTCAATTCCCTTCAGTTTCACTGCTTTTAGTGCTCTCTCTCTCACCTAGATTCTTCTTATTCTCTATTTTTTTTTATCCAGTGTTTCTTTCCGCACCTGAGAGATAGTCTAGCAGCCTTGAGAAGTTATGTGATTCTTCGTCTTTGGATGTAGAGGGAGCATCGCTCTCTACCTTACATCTTCCTGTCCTTAAGTACCTTCATTATATACGTCTTTCCAGCATGTTTTATTAAGGACATAAGGTTTGTCATTAAGGACAGGATTTGTCATTAAGGACATAGGGTTTGTCAATAAGGACATAGGGTTTGTCAATAAGGACACAAGGTTCGTCAATAAGGACACAAGGTTTGTCAATAAGGACACAGGGTTTGTCAATAAGGACACAAGGTTTGTCAATAAGGACACAAGGTTTGTCAATAAGAACACAAGGTTTGTCAATAAGGACTAAAGGTTTGTCAATAAGGACACAAGGTTTGTCAATAAGGACACAAGGTTTGTCAATAAGGACTAAAGGTTTGTCAATAAGGACACAAGGTTTGTCAATAAGGACACAAGGTTTGTCAATAAGGACACAAGGTTTGTCAATAAGGACTAAAGGTTTGTCAATAAGGACACAAGGTTTGTCAATAAGGACTAAAGGTTTGTCAATAAGGACACAAGGTTTGTCAATAAGGACACAAGGTTTGTCAATAAGGACTAAAGGTTTGTCAATAAGGACACAAGGTTTGTCAATAAGGACACAAGGTTTGTCAATAAGGACACAAGGTTTGTCAATAAGGACACAAGGTTTGTCAATAAGGACACAAGGTTTGTCAATAAGGACACAAGGTTTGTCAATAAGGACACAAGGTTTGTCAATAAGGACACAAGGTTTGTCAATAAGGACACAAGGTTTGTCAATAAGGACACAAGGTTTGTCAATAAGGACACACAGTTTGTCAATAAGGACACAGGGTTTGTCAATAAGGACACAGGGTTTGTCAATAAGGACACAAGGCTTGTCAATAAGGACACAAGGCTTGTCAATAAGGACACAGGGTTTGTCAATAAGGACACAGGGTTTGTCAATAAGGACACAAGGTTTGTCAATAAGGACACAAGGTTTGTCAATAAGGACACAAGGTTTGTCAATAAGGACACAAGGTTTGTCAATAAGGACACAAGGTTTGTCAATAAGGACACAAGGTTTGTCAATAAGGACACAAGGTTCACAATAAGGACACAAGGTTTGTCAATAAGGACACAAGGTTTGTCAATAAGAACACAAGGTTTGTCAATAAGGACACAGGGTTTGTCAATAAGAACACAAGGTTTGTCAATAAGGACACAGGGTTTGTCAATAAGGACACAAGGTTTGTCAATAAGGACACAAGGTTTGTCAATAAGGACACAGGGTTTGTCAATAAGGACACAGGGTTTGTCA